>NW_010294715.1:1784-15217 GCF_000700745.2 Antrostomus carolinensis
ATTTAAAAGATGTGTAGATGTGGTGCTTAGGGACAAGGTTTAGTGGTTGACTTCGCAGTGTTAGGTTTACAGTTGGACTCGATGACCTTACAGGTCTTTTCCAATCAAAACGATTATATGATTCTATCTTTGAATATTAGCCAGCTTTCCTGGGCCACCCTTCCTTCCAGTAGCTGATCCCAGGGGACTTTTCCAAGCTGTTCTTTGAAAAAGCCAAAGTTTGCTCTGCTGAAGTGCAGGTTTGTGTGCTTGCTTTTCACCCTCTTCCCTGCTCTTGGGATCCTGAACTCCACCATCTCATGGTCACTGCAGCCATGGCTGCCTTTGACCTTTAAATCCCCAACAGGCCCCGCCTTGGGGGGGAGGAAGAGTTGGTGAGTACGAGGTCCAGCAGAACACCTCTCCTCATTGGCTCCTCTATCACTTGGAGGAGGAAGTTATCAACATACTCCAGGAACCTCCTGGATTGCTTCTGTCCTGCTGCGTTGTCCCTCTATCAGATATTGGGGAGGTTGAATTCCCCCATGAGGAGTATGGCCTGCAAACTTAAGGCTGCTTCTGTCTACATAGCCTGATCTACTTGTTCTTCCTGGTTAGGTGGCCTACAGCAGCCACCCACTATAATGTCACCTTTACCTGTCCTAAATCCTAACCCATGAACTGATCTCAGTTGTCTCCTCATCCAACCCCAGACAGAGCTCCATGCACTCCAGCTGCACTCTATCATAAAGGGCAACTCCCCTTCCTTGTCTTTCCATCCTGTCCTTCCTAAAGACCTGTATCCCTCCTTTGCAGCTCTCCAGTCATGGGAACCATCTCACCAAGTCTCTGTGATCCCAGTAAGATTGTAGCCCCACAACTGCACACAGATCTCTAACTCTGCTCCCCATTCTGAGCGTGTTAGTGCACAGACACTTCAGGAGGCACCCCAGCATGTTGATTTCCTAGAAAAAGTCTGGGAATTTATCCATAATGGTGCCTTGTAGGCACTTTGTTGCTTACATGCAAGCACTGGAGGTGACCCTGCTTAAAACCTGTTTTATCGATTTTGTGATCCCTCCCTGTCACACCACCCATGCCCTTTGGTTAGCCAACCTGTATGTCACTCCCTCACTCTCTCCCTCCTCTGTCATTCTTGGTTTAAAGCTCTCCTAATAAGGTCAGCCAAAAATTGGCAAAAACAGCTTTGCCCTAGTGAGGTAGATCGCACCTCTCCCAAGCAGATGCCGATCTGCAAAGTGTCCTTTGCTATGTCTGCAAAGAGTCATAGAACCCAAAACCCTGTTGCCAACACCAGTTCTGCAGCTAATTGACTTGTTCTATTCATGCCCTCCTCTGCACTCCTTTTCCCCTCACCAGCAAGACTGAGACCACCACCTGGGCCCCCATGCCTGTGAGTACCACCCCTAGAGCTCTGTAGTCACTTTTGATACTGTCCAGGTTTCCCCTGGCAGCATAATTTCCACTTATATGGACTGACAGAAGGAAGCTGTGGTCAGAGAGCTGGATGAGCTTCAGTAGTTCCTCCACAACATCCCAGATCCTGGCCCCCAGAAGGCAGCAAACCTCTCTAGATGACTGGCTGTTGACAGATGGGTTCCTCTGTCTTCTGCAGCAATGCCACCAAATTCGACTTGCCATTTATTCCTGTAAATCTTGCATGGTTTAGGGTTAGATAAACCAGGTTCTTTGCTTGAAGGCACATCTAGCTCCTCTTCAACTCTGAGGGTAGTGAACCTATTTTGCAGTTGTAAGCCCTTAGGTGGAGCAGGAACCTTCCTGTGGGTGCCAGAAGTCACCAGCTTCCATCCTTCCCCTTCTCCAGAGGTTTTTCTTACTTTGACTGTTAGTGGGAGGTAGAAACTGCCTGCTTCCCTGTTGCAGATGGGTCTGAGGCTCTTCAAGCTGTTAAGTCTCAGAGAAGATCCTGTCTATCTCCTTTTCATCTTCTGTGATGTTGTGCAGCCTGCTCACTTCCTCCTGTAACTCCTCCATTTGGCAGCACACCTCCTGCCAGGACAGAAGGACAGAAGGCCATCTCCCTTGGCTTCAGAGAGAGGTCCCAGGGACTCTCTGCAACCTGGGACTTGGAGGGCAGCATTGTCCATCTGTATCTCGGTCTGTGTGGAAGCCATATTGGGTTTGCACGGCCAGGTTTTGGTAGTGGGAGGCTACAGGGGTGGCTTCTGTGAGAAGCTGCTAGAAGCTTTTCCCATGTCTGACAGATCCAATGCCAGGTGGCTCCAAGACAGACCCGCTGCTGGCCAAGGCTGAGCCCATCAGTGATGGAGGCAGCGCTGCTGTGATAACATACTTCAGAAGTTAAAATCTGTGCGGAACAATATCCCAAAGAGGGGAGTGAGAATATGTGAGACAAACAACTTCCAGACATCAAGGTCAGTGAAGAAGGAGGGGCAGAAGGTGCTCCAGGCACCGGAGCAGAGATGCCCCTGCAACTTGTGGGGAAGACCATGGTGAGGCAGGCTGTCCCCCTGCAGCCCAGGGAGGTTAATGCTGGAGCAGAGAGGAGAGGAGCCCACACTGGAGCAGGTTTGCTGGCAGGACTTGGACCTCATTGGGGACCCACACTGGCGCAGTCTGCTCCTGAAGGACTGCACCTTGTGGAAGGGACCCACACTGGAGCAGTTCTGAAGAACCATAGCCCTTGGGAAGTGCCCACCTTGGAGAAGTTCGTGGAGGACTGTCTCCTGTGGGAGGGACCCCACACTGGAGCAAAGAAGAGTATAAGGAGCTCCTCCTCTGAGGAGGCAGGAGCGGCAGAGACAACATGTGAGGAACTGACCACAACCCACATTCCCCATCTCCCTGTGCTGCTTGCTGCCCGGGGGGAGGAGGTAGAGAAAATCAGGAGTGAAGTTAAGCCCAGGGAAAAAGGGAGGGGTGAGGGGAGAGCTGTTTTAAGATTTTATTTCTCATTATCCTACTCTGATTTGATTGATAACAAATTAAAATAATTTCCCCAAGTCGAGTCTGTTTTGCCCATGACTGCAATTGGTGAGTGATCTCTCTCTGTCCTTATCTCACACATAAGCCTTTCGCTATATTTTCTCTCCCTCGTCCAGCTGAGGAGGGGATTGATAGAGCAGCTTTGGTGGGCACCCGGTGTCCAGCCAGGGTCAGCCCACCCTAGAAGCCTCTGCCCTAGCAGGGACAACTGCTCCCACAACTACTGGGGAAACCAAAATGGAGCATATGCATGTTTTGTTTAGCTTGGAATACGTATCTGACCACAGCAAAGCAGAGCAGATTTCAAGGCGAGATGATAAAATTGCACTCTAATCTCCCGAGCTTTGTACCATAATGCTGACAAGGGCATCATTCCTGTCGGGTTGAAAAGTTCTACCCAACATGGTCATGTGATAGCATGGCTAAAACAAAGTAAAGCACGGGCCACTCAGAATGAAAAGACAGATGCAGAAAATCATAAGGTGAAAGGCTTTGAGAAAGCTGTTTGTATTTGAAAATTTCAGAATCAGATAATTTCTAAAAATATTTAAATAAAAGCATTCATTTATGCAAATACATTAACCTAGGAAGAGCCAAAACCAAAACACAAGCATTCAGTATGAAGATTTTCTTTACAATAAAAATTATTCTACGAAGTATATTAAATAGGACAAGAGGGGGAAAAAAAGCATCTCACAATTTATACTCCAGGGCATCACATTTTAGAACAATGTCTTAGCCATTAATCATTTAGAAATGATTCACAAAGAAATTAAATAAGCTATTCCATAAAAGAATAATCTAATTTACAGTTTAGATGTAAGGCTTCACCATAACATCTCACTCCCTTCACCTGGCTCTTTGCATACCCAACGTGAGTGACCTGTACTCTCCTACCAGAGTAACACAGCACGGTGGTCCTCAAAAACACAGGTAGTGCTCAGGTTTACTTTTTAAGGTCCAATGAAGAAGTATTACTAGAAAGTGTCCTATTATTTGTCAAAATAAAAGCAAATGAAAAGCTAGGAGAAATGGATAAGTTATATTTGCTGGTCTAAGACTGAGGGAATAGATTGAATTAGACTTTGCAGGGAAAAAACCAAGAAGTGTCGAGCTGCTAGTTATGCCATCATATTATTAGCTATTGTGCACAACCGGGACACCGCAACTCCAGATCACAGACCAGGAACACAGTGCTTCCTTCAAGCAAAGTATGTAACTTCTGTGTGAAAAAAACTGGGAAACAAATAATAACTATCCATCTCCATAGCTATCATATGCATAAGAACTACTGGCTTTACAGAGCTCCAGTTTATTCAAAACACTGAATGTAATACTGATGACAATAATATCTCTTAGTCTCCTTATGCATCAAGTACAAATCAGACAAAACCCTGCCCCCAAACACTCATTTTCAACCACAGAGCATTGCCAGAAATCTCATATTTGCAACAAAGTTCCCCGTGTTGCAGTTAACATAGGAATTCTGCAGACAACAGTCACAAATACTTACTAAAAATACAGATATGTTTCCTAAAAGTAATGTGAAGCTTTATAAAGATGACAATGCTTTTGTAACAGTGCAGGGTGCAAATTTTCAGTATGAAGACATTCAGAAGATTTGCTGCTCAAAGAGGATCTTTTCAAACCCTGGTGGAGGTGTATGATAAAATTCACTGAACTGACAATCCAGAATGGCACTGTCATCAACTGCAGGAGAGAAGCAAATAGAAGGAATTAGAGAAGGAACACTTACAGTTTGATCTTACCATCTTACTAGATTGTATACTATGCTCAAACCATGAAGAATATTCTTCAATACATCCATTACATATATACAGTACAATTAAAATGAATCTCTTCAACAAATTTGCTGAAGCCCTACATACATACCCAAGGACAGCAAATCATCTCTCTCTTCTGACATCTATTTTAGTTGGTAATGGTCCTCAGTGAAGCCAATGAGAATGCTACCTCTGATTTCACTGGAAGTGTTAGCAGGGCTTCAGGCAATTCCCTCCAAATTTTCTACTCTATTTCTCCAGAAATCTACATATTAAGGACGCTACCAGATACATATTGCAAGGCTGTCACCTCCTCAGCTGCATATTTCTCTGTCCACTTCCTAATTCTGCTGGATTGTCAGCTGTCTGCAATAATTTTTCTGGAGGTACACAAGATTTCAGGTGTTTGCAATGGTTGGTGTCAGACCATCTGTTTTAGCATGTGATACAAAGAGAGCTTCTTTGACTGCTTCTTGAAGTTGGAAGTTAATGGTTTTTTATAATACCTCTCCCAGCTTTGGACCCTCTGCATAATCTGAGACACAAGTGCTACTACTATTCAGTGTAGAATATAAAAAATAAACTGCTGGGGATTTTCAGAGCAAAGCTTTCACAGTTCACACTAGCAAACTGAAACACCCAGCCAGTCAGAAAAAGCAAGATCTCTTTCAGAGACAACTTCTCCCAAGACTAATCTGGTACATTAGCAACATTAGATCAAAATAGAAAAGCTTAATCTCCATATTTAGGGTTGGAATTTAAGTATCTTGGAGCCAAGGTACGAATCTTTCCCTCCTAGGCTCAGTTAAAACTCCTATTAGTGTATCTGTACAGTTCTGTAGTACTTCTGCAGTGTTTGCATCTCACTCAAGCAAAAGTGCCTGAGGTACAGCTGCTGCAGGGAGCCACCTTTAAATCCACTTTTCTGTTTTACCTTCTCAGGCTTGACACTGTGTTTGCCTGCTCTATCATGTTTCTTTTCAGAAGATATCTACAGTTCTAGTCTGAATTACAGATAGGATAAATGCTTAAGAAACTCTCTTCTCTATGGTCAAATCCTTTCACATGACTAGAAGTAGCTCACACTAAATTAAGGACATTTATAGTCAAAGTTTATACCAAGTAAGCACCACACAGAAGCAATTTGCAGGCTGCAATTGTTATAGTTATATGTAGGAGACATGATAATTACGATGAAATTATGCCCACTTGTGGAAGATGATAATAATAAGAGCCTGGCAATTAAAAGGTGACTGCGTTCCCTAGGCACAGAACTTCTTTAGTCAGAGAAAAAGATGATTTACAGTAGGCTAACATGCCACCAAATGTTTTCTGAAAGCAATCTGCATTCTCCACGTTATGTAACACCATTTCCAAAATACAGGGAAGATGCAGCAATCAGTTACCACACAGCAACTCTCTTCCGGCTGCTCGAGGCTTTTGCACAAGGAGATGCTGCAGAGCTCCGGGCCAGCTACTGTCTGCCACAGCATTTTATCAGCGCCATCATGTGGCTGAAGAACACATGACAAAGTGACCATAGAAAACAATTTCCACTCTAAAAGCTTGGAAAGATGTAATTTATCAGCTACATTTATAGACTTCAAAGGCTCTACAACGCATCTAGAGAATTTTCTTCCCGTTCATAAAATTCAGTATGACAAATGTATTGAGATACAAACGGGAACATGCCAACAGTTCGTTGAGAACCAATCATGGAATGAAAAAACTACCCATATCACACAGCTAATGGTATCTCAAGAACAAGATCATTTTGGAAGAGGCTACTACTCAGACGAACCTCACACAGGAATAAAGATAAACTGGAGACAGCTGTAGGTGTAAAATGGGGAATCTGACGAGAAGTTGTCATGTGCTGTAAGTCACAAGCCAAGCCAGAGCGCAGCATTGATCATGCCCTGAGCTAGGGGAAGTGCTGCCTTTCAGGTGACATGCTAAACAGAATTCTGACTACTTGGGAACTACAAAACCACTGCCAAGTTCTGGAAGAGTAAATTGTTAACATGTCTTGGCCAAATTCCAGCTTCCATAATTCATAAATTCTTTTTTAAACTGCCTGTGTAGGGACCAATAGGATACGGTATTTATTTCTCATTCGAAACTGCTGTGTTGTATCGATGGTTGCTGGTAAAACAGCTACCACACCACGATTCACTCACCAACTGTTGGGCTTCAAACCTGGGCATCAGTTTGGTATAGCAGCAAAGAGCTGTACCACTATGCAGCAAGCAGCTGTCCTAGTGCTACAGTAAAGTTATTACTTCCATAAGAAAATACAAACAGCAATTCAGTATCCATTTGTATGTAACACTGGATGCATTTAGGGAGCATGTGAAATTAAAAGGCATAAATACCAACCTTCAGAGATAATTCTGATTAGCCCACAACTCTACATTACTTTGAATTTTTTGGTTTTAATTTTTTCATCTGCTTCACAGTTTTTTTACCTGTCAATTTTTAGACTGTGTGCAGTAACTCCCCAGCTTGTTGGATGTGGACACTAAGTAGTCATAAGCAGCACTACAAATGAGGTGAAAATACACTTTTTTATTTTCCTAGGTTTGTATTTTCATGCAATTTATTGTTGTAGTTCCCAAAAATAAATGATTGATGTGTGTTCTATTTAAGTGAGAACAATACATAGCTCACAAGACAGGCTTAGTACAAAACCACTGCCCATACTGTGGAACAGTTTGAAAATCTCTGACTTACCATAGACCACCGGATAGACAGTCCCCCGGATTCCTGAAGCTGGACAATGCATGTTCTTCCCATTTAAATACACATTTAATTCTACATGATCATATGTAATGCCCTACAAAGTACAGAGAATTAACAAAGAAGCATCAACAAGTTTATACACCTAAGATTGCTACTTAATTTAGCCTTCTTAACCACAGGCAAATTTTAACGCCACAGTATCCTAGAGAACCTCACTTGAAATATTCCTGCAAAGAACTAGAAGTTAATAAATGACCAGTAACATTTGTATTTTCAAATACTCAGGATTCCTTAACACTCATGTAATTTGGATGCAGCACAGTATTGCACACCACATCTTACTAAGGACACTTTACAAAACAAATTTCCAAATATTCTTCACCACATTAAAGAAACACAAAATTTTCAATTATTTTGTATATTAAGCAATTTGTAGTCTTCTTGTTTATATCTCCTCATGGAAATAACTTTAATAAATAGTGATGCTATGAATTAAGTTTATCTGTCCATACTTCCATACAGAAGCCTCTCTCAGCTCAACTGCCAGCAGCAACAGACCATGGTTTCATACACAACACTAGAAATATGTTGACTACATAGCAGAAAGCAAACACTAACAAGGTAATAAATTACTTATTTGTTAGCTGAATTATTTTTCTCACTGTTTTGGTATGGCTGAGCGTGACAATTTGTGTTGTCATTCACCCGGAAGAGCAAGGTACAAAAAAATCTTAAGATTCTCCATTAGCTCTCATTCTTAATCATTTTCCCAGTGAGCATTACCCCCTTCCCACTTAGTATCTCTCCTTCCCCACAAAAGTTTGGCTAAAAACACAATCCATCTGTCACCCAGGACCTGCTTTGGAGAGCAGTGAAGGGGAAAGGGATCTGGGAGTCCTGGTGGACAGCAGGATGACCATGAGCCAGCACTGTGCCCTTGTGGCCAGGAAGGCCAATGGCATCCTGGGGTGCATTAGAAGGGGTGTGGTTAGTAGGTCGAGAGAGGTTCTCCTCCCCCTCTACTCTGCCCTGGTGAGGCCACATCTGGAATACTGTGTCCAGTTCTGGGCCCCACAGTTCAAGAAGGACAGGGAACTGCTTGAGAGAGTCCAGCACAGAGCCACCAAGATGATGAAGGGAGTGGAGCATCTCCCTGATGAGGAAAGGCTGAGGGAGCTGGGTCTCTTTAGCTTGGAGAAGAGGAGGCTGAGGGGAGACCTAATTAATGTTTATAAAAATGTTAAGGGCAAATGTCAGGAGGATGGAGCCAGGCTCTTCTCAGTGATGCCCAATGGTAGGACAAGGGGCAATGGGTGTGAGCTGGAACACAGGAGGTTCCGCTTAAACTTGAGAAAAAACTTCCTTACAGTGAGGGTGACAGAGCCCTGGAACAGGCTGCCCAGGGAGGTTGTGGAGTCTCCTTCTCTGGAGACATTCAAGACCCGCCTGGACACCTTCCTGTGTAATTTCATTTAGGTTCCTGCTCTGGCAGGGGGATTGGACTAGATGATCTTTCGAGGTCCCTTCCAATCCCTGACATTCTGTGATTCTGTGACCTATCTCTGCTCAGCTCTGTCCTTCTAATCATTAACCAGTTAGATCCCGAGGTCAGCCAGGCACGGTGCACAGCTACGTAACGCATCCCAGCACATTATTTGTTCAGAAGGGTCCCATCTCAAACAACGTAGGATCCTTGTGATGGGAGTTTTTCATCAGGTAGATACTGCAACCAGACTGCAACAGAACATCAGAGGCTATTTTTCAAACACTGGTAAAGTCTGTCCCTCATTCAGAAACATATCAGTGCTGAGGATGAAGTCCACTGATATCCAGGCTGCTGATCCATTCAAATACAGCAGGAGTTGGTATCAGCACTTTCCAAACTGGGAGATGCCAGCCCAACAATTTGACTGAAACAGTCTGACCACGGAGCTGTAAGTAAGAGGAGTCTGGGAACAGCTCGGGAAGATAAAGAAGTCGTAAGAAACTCACCACCACATCGCCCTCCTGAGGAAGGCTGTTTGCTGGCAGTCTATTTTTCTCCTCATTGTTATAGTAGAGAGCTCCATCATTTCTCATCACCAAGCTGTGGACGTCTCGACCAAGTGGAATTTGATTCAAGTTTGCTTTCTGGGTTGCAACTCCAATACCCCAAATCCCTAAAATATGACAGTAACATGGTAAGAAAAAACCCCAACATTATTTTGAAGACTACCTGACTGAAGCAGGACAGCATAAAGAATGTGGTTTTTAACTAGTGCCATGGCAGTGCTACTGCTAAATATCTCTTGGAAATACCAGGACCATTGTGAGTTAGCCCTGGTAGGCAGCCAAGGACCACCCAGTCACTCACACACTTCCCCTGACAGATGCCAGTGGGACAAAGGAAAAGGAAAGGAAGGGTAAAACCAAGAAAACTTGTGGGTAAAGATACAAATTGTTTAAGACACAAAGGAGAAGTGAAAGAAAACAAAACAAGTGATGCAAAGGCAATGACTCACCAGCTCCCACGGGCAGGCCGATGCCCAGCCAACTTCCAGGCAAAACACGGCTACCTCCCTAAATCCCCTCCTCTCCCTTCTGTTGCTGAGCAGGACACTATGTGCCATGGAGTATCTCTGTGGCTGGTTAGGGTCATCCGCCTGGTTGTGTCCCCTCCCAGCCTCTTGAGCACCCCCAGTTTTATTCACTGAGGCAGCAGAGTGAGAAACAGAGAAGACCTTGATGCTGTGCAAACACTGCTCAGCAACAGCTAAAACATTACTGTGTTACCAGGATTGTTTTGGTCACAAATCTAAAACAGAGTACCATGAAGAAAATTAACTCCAGCCTGGCCAGACCCAGTACAAGCAGTCACAAGAGACTGAAGATAAACAGCATCTATCCTGAAAAATGAGGATCCAGAGAACTGTAACCACTTAGCTTAACTTTTATTCCCAGAAAAATATTGGAAACAAACTCCTGAGAATGTAGGAGGATGTAAAAAAATAAATCCAACTACCATGAATTTGTGAATTTCCTTTATCAGCTGGTTAGATTAGGCTTAGAGAAAAAGAAGGAATTGTAAATATGATAGATCTGGATTTGGTAATGTTTTTGAACCTCATACAACATTCAAATAGTCAAATTATGAAAACATGGTCTAGACAGTTACATCAACATGAATGCACAACTGGTTAGAAAACTGTATTCCAGGACTGCTCATCAGCAGCACCCTGTCAAATCAAAAAAGATGATTCAAGAGGGGTTTGAGGTTTTGTATTGAATTCCCAAAGTCAGATACTGTTCTGTATTCACATCAATGATTTCAATAATGTGACCATGTGCTTATTAAATGTGCTGCCAATACAAACCTGACAGGACTGCAAGCTTTTCAGAGGCCCCTCAAGTTTTTAATTATACTGACAAATCAGTTAAGAGGCGTGAAATAAGAAAAATGCATTTGCTTTTTCCAAACTATGAAGAATAGCAGGTAAATAGGAATAGTAAATGGCACAAATACAGCAGTGGCTTGGCAATCAGTTCATAGAATGTAACTTGGGGGTTATCACAGACCACGTGCTCAGCGTGAGCCTGTGCCCTCCTGTTGTGAAAAACTCCTGGATGCATGGCATGTCTAAAGCAGACATCTTGTACATACAGCAGACGAGGGACGTCTGCTGCTGCTGCTGCCGCTGGAGCACAGCATCCATTTTAAGCATCACACCTCAAGATAAATTAGGTCAATCAGAGATATTCTAGAAGAAACAACAAAACCAATCAAAAGTGTAAAAACGTCACCTATAAGGAGACGGTGAAAAAACTGCGACTGTTTAATTTACAGAAGACTAAAACAAAGCAAAAATAAAAGAAAATTAGTTTCAAAAGACAAAATTGCAGAACAATTTATTCTAATACACACCCAGACTGAACAGGAGAGGAGTGTGAACAAGGTTCAGATTAGACTTCAAAAAACTTTCCAATAGTCAGGGAGAGCCCCTAGATGACCCTTAACAGACTGTGCAAAGACACTTCTGGGAATCAAAGTTTTAAGCTAAGTGATCTACAGTTCTCCTGTCCTGGGGCACAGGAATACACAAGACACAGCTCATAGGGACCAAGAGAGTTTATTTCCTGTGTTTCTCAATTAAGTATAAGAACATGGATACTGTGTCTGTGATGACCATATATGAATAACAGCCACAGTGGCTTCTTCCCCCAGCAGAAAGGACACTAAAATTGCCAGATTAAGACCGAGCTGAGGTTTACATGTAGTTTAAAACTAAACAACTGGTGTGACTGAAAGGTGTTTTGGACAGATTTGTGCTCATGCTGCCTGCACTCCAATCCAACTGAATGTAAACAACCATTATGCAAAAAGCACTGGGTTCAAGCTCCAGGCCTCTCTCTGGACTAACACTTCCCTTCTTCTTCCCTCCCCCTACTCACTTAGGGAAAGCACAGCTTCCTTTTCAGTGTCTGTTGTTTTTAAAAATACAGGCTGACTTTTAATGATAGAATACAGGCAAACCTGGAGCACACTCTGTACTAGTGAAGCCGACCCTATTAGTAAAGCATGACGCTTCCAGACTTCATTCACTTTCAGCTGCCTCACATTAAATCCGTGCAAAACAAAGAAACATGGTGCTGAAAGGCACCTTTTGATAAGGCAGTGTCGGAGTAAGTGCTGCACACTTGATGTGAACAGCAAAGCGTAGCACAAGAAGTGTTACCCTTGCTTGGGAAAACACAGTGCATGTTAAAAGCAAACGAAGGTAGGCAAATAGCTACAAATACTGCTGGAGAAACTGTGCTATTTAAAAAAAAAAATACTTCACAGCTGCAGTGTTTTATATGGTCATAAGCACTTATTTACCAAGAAATATTTCTAAAATACGCTGACTGAAAAACATGCACATAGCAGCACACAAAACAATATGCTGGTTTAGTATTTGCACTCCTTTAGCAATATACTCACCATTCTTTTTAATATTTCAGAGCCACAATTAAAAAAGAAAAATAATTCCTTTTACACAATGACAACTGATAAAACTCTCCAATGTTCACGAGTTCAAGGATGCAATTAGAAAGACACATGTGCTTGGTACTTTGAGATGTGACCCCCAGCAGGCCATCTGACATACCTTCCGAGTTTAAAGTCGTACATTTTTGCTGACTAACCTGTGGACTGGATTTTAAACTCGAAATAGCTCTTGTTCTGATGCAAGGGTGCATTGGCTAAGCAGCCTCCCGTGCCACATATTCTTCTGCCATTTTTAACAATGACGACATCAGTTCCTGCAAGGAGAAAAAAACCCGCAAAACTTCAAAACATTTTTAGAAGCCTGGAAGCAGCCCTCAGAAGCCCAAAACACTGAGAACAGGTTCTGTCCTTTCAGCCCCAAGTAAGAGCTTCATCAGTCTGTGAGAATTATAATGACAGGCCACACTTTGAAGTAAGAAAAGCAAGGCTGTTTACAGGCTACTTCATCTTTCAACTAGAGTTTATTTATTTCAGTTCTATAGGCTGCTCTGATTTCACCTCTTAGTTTTTTCGGCACCACGCTGATTACAACCCTTGCTCAGCCACATCAGAAGCATAACTTACAATTTAGTCAGAAAGGGTTCACTGTGAGAACAAAGCCCTCTTCCCTGTCTCTATACACTGGAGAAGAAAATTTTTCTAAGAGAAGGAAAGGCACATGGGATAGAAACGAAATATGTGATGGAATTGCAAGGTGTTTCATTATTCTCTGAAAAAATCCTTTTATTAGAAACATGCCAGCCAATATAGACAGAAAAAAAACCCCCTGCTAAGTTTTCGTTCTCCAGTGGAAGACTTCATCTTTAGGCACTATCATCATGGTCAGGAACATGAGAGACAGCCAAGGTCCACTAATATGACTGAATAAAAACAGGTTCATAATTGCACTTGAGCACTGGACCCTGGATTTGCCACAC
>NW_010294715.1:15285-15558 GCF_000700745.2 Antrostomus carolinensis
CTCAACCTGGTCACGGTTTTGTGGACAGCTCATCCTAAGGATGACACTCAAAAAGCAGCACAGACAAGGCTCGGTATGCCTTGGCTCCTGCTGTGTCTTCACTGCCCTAACTCGCAACCCCTTGCCTAACCTGACCAAGATCTTCAGCCTCCCCCCTTTCAGACATCCTGGGTCGGGGCAACCCCAAGCACAAATACAGGCTGAGCCGAGAATGGATCGAGGGCAGCTCTGATGAGAAGGACTTGAAGGTACTGGTGGGTGAGAAGCTGAACA
>NW_010294716.1:0-43312 GCF_000700745.2 Antrostomus carolinensis
CCATTATTATAATGAGTTTCTCCTTCTGTAGGGCCCAGTGGTTGTACCTTCCCTCTCGTGACATTGGTGTCTCACAGGGACATACGCTATGTCAGCCTTCTGCCATTACCTTGCAGTTAGTTGGGTTCAGTGCTGTATGCCAGTTACAAGATACTCAACTGGCAAGAAATGAGTCTGTAATTTAGCTTGAAACAAAGCAGTGTGAAAACTTTGAGTTCTACTTGTCAGAATAATGCTTATTTATCCTGCACAACTTGTCTGCAGTTACAGATTCTTTCACAGGTTGATTTCTAAATCAGGGAGCAGTGCAAAGGAAAAACGTAAGGGCTCTGCCAGTTAGGTGGAAGAGCAATTAGTAACCCTATGCATTCTTTCAGTGGAACTGTTTAAACCTTTTTCCTGTAATCTTTAATTTCAGCTTGCTGTCACTGGATTTAAGTCCTCCACTCGTTGCTGTAAATGAATCCAGAGGCATTGTTCTAATCGAATTTCAAATATGGAGTCTGCAAGGGGCTGCTTTGCCTGCAGTACTTCATCCTGGTGCTTCAGCATTTCTATCTGTTATAAATGCTTTTACTGCAGACTGACCAGCTGTGGCCTTAGCAGGCAATGAAGTCTGGCTTCCTCACATCTGCAAATCTTGACTCAAGTGGCTTTAGCTGACTGTACAGTTTAGGTCTCAGACGTTAATATTTTATGTTCTTTGTACGATCTGAGTGGAGGTGTTTTCCTGCACACCCCATCCTCTATTGTCATCCCAGTGCTGAGAGCACCGCACCGTGTGTGGCTAACATCTTTGTTCCTTTAGATACAAAAGCTGAGGAAAAAACTCGTCTCAGAGGAAACAAAAGATAATGTGGGTCATGTCTCAATGCCATTATTATAATGAGTTTCTCCTTCCGTAGGGCCCAGTGGTTGTACCTTCCCTCTCCTGACATTGGTGTCTCACAGAGACATACGCTATGTCAGCCTTCTGCCGTTACCTTGCAGTTAGTTGGGTTCAGTGCTGTAGGAATGTGTATAGCTTGCTGTATATGAACAAAGCTGGAGAAACGTACCCTGTAGTAGATGGCAAGTCCCACTGCTGATAATGTTGGGAGCAGATTTTAGTTGCCCAAAGAAAATGAAATTATATTTTGCCCACAAAAATCAGGATTTGCAGGCGCAGCTTTTGAGAAATGTTTGGAAGAGCCTGTCTGGTGTGTTGTATGTTGATCTGGTTTAGTGCTAGCCACTAACTGGTGGGTTTTTTCAGAGGTGTGTTTCCTGTGTTCAGGAATGCAATGGGACCGGAATTCCTTGTACAGGAGAATTTGCCTATGTTACCTGATGGAGATGCCTGACTTTTGGCAAAATACTTTGTTGGGTAACACTTTCATTCTGAACGTGACTAGAAGGATTTCAGTGCCCTCTTGCTTTTTTAATATTATGTAAATTTTATCACTAGAATGTTATTTTGCCCAGTTACCACAGAGGCACCAATTAGCATCCTTACATTTGAAATACAGGTTTAAGTTGGCAGGCAGGGTGTATTTGTAATAGCTTTGAAGAGTCTGAGCTATGGAAGTAACCTTTTACTGGCTTTTCCTACTGCTTTGTGCTGTGGAAAGGGTACACAGGATCTGCACACCAGAGTTGTGTACTCGGCGTGAAAGTTGTTGGCAGATCATGCAGGCTACCTTTAACCTACCTCTGATTTTGTAGGAGATGCTGATGAGATGAAAATAAGTGGAATGGAGAGCGTTTAGCTCTTCTCACTTGGAAGGCTGTGGACCATCCGGAGGATTTTAGCTGAAAACCTGCAAAAGCAGGATTACCGCTGATAGATTTTGCAAGAGAGCTACTTAAA
This sequence comes from Antrostomus carolinensis, assembly GCF_000700745.2. NCBI lineage: Eukaryota > Metazoa > Chordata > Aves > Caprimulgiformes > Caprimulgidae > Antrostomus > Antrostomus carolinensis. Next base: position 1,850 of record NW_010294716.1, read on the forward strand.
AATGTAACTGCAAATGCAGGGAAAAAAAAATTACATTGTGGAGTTCCCATTGCACTTGACAGATTTGAAACTCACTGTGTTGTGATGCCATGGGTAAATGGAAGCAATAGCAGTAGTCCTTACTTGTTTAAGAACCTCTATTTTAATCTCTCTGTGAAACAGTGGCTCACACAGTAAAAAATGGAATTCTTGGACTAGTTTTCAGCACTGACTTGCACCAGGATCAATCCTGAAGATTTCTGCACCTTTGTCAGCATCTCGTTTATTATCCCTTTTCCCTTATCCTAGAAAGCATGTAGGAAAACATTGGCTTTGGAAATTTCTTCGCTCCGTACTTACTTGATAGCTCTATAGGACAGCTTTACCTGTAGAAAATACTTTCAGTATGATACTGGTCTGAGCCATCTGTGTTCCATTTTACCTCTTTCCCAGTTCTGAGGTTTGGGGGTTTTTTTAACAGTTCTTTCCAGGTAGTTAATTTTGTCAAGATTTCTAGTTTTCAGTATTATCATAACTCCACTGGTAACAGCTGAGTATCGCTTAGATGACAGTTGTTGTTACCTTTAGCTAGCAAATTCATTTTTCAGAAAGAAATTTGATTCAGTGAGGGTATTGACTTGGTTTCGTAGAGTGTAGTGGACTCCTTGAACGGCTTTTTCATGGCTGCTGTGATGTGTTGGATATAATGGCAGCAGCTTGCCTAGCAGCTGCAGTCTGCAACTTGGAAGGTTCAGATCCCGACAAGTTGTTTTTGCTCAGTTTCTTGTCATACAAACTCCTTGCCATAGATGGAGCAGGTGGGAAAAACAAGCCTCTTCCCTTGCTGATATTGACACCTACCTAGATTTTCTCAAATTAACAGCAGAAGCTAATGCAAACTATTGAAAATGGAACAGTTCTTCTGAGATGTGTGGAAATGTCTTGAGTCCGAAGGAGTTAAAGTGCAGAAGACTGTGCTTGGAAGGAGGAGGGTGGGCTCAAAGGGGTCTTGAGTTTTTTTTCCAGCTGTAATTCCTGGGATTAATCAGTCTATTTTGAGTATTCTTTGTCCCTATAGAAGTGTCAGAGATTGCTAATTCTGGCCGGAAAGCTTTGTTTTTGTTAGTCAAAATACTGTGGTGCATTTGCTAGATGCTTTATGGTGTGTAGGAGAGGTTGCTTGTTTATTAAGGACATCTTCAGGATTTGAAATGCAAACCTCTGTTTGTTCCAGAAGGAACAGAATGGTACCAGTGTGTGAGGACCTCTATAATTTTGATGAGAGTTTTACGTTATTATTTGCCTACACAATACTGTATATTGTCATCAACAGTCTGATCTTGTTAATGATTTTTTTTCTGTAAGTTTTAGGCTACATTGAATAGATGAGTTATGGCAGATGTAACTACAGCTCAATTTCAGAACTTGTGGAGTGCTTAATTAATATGATGTCCTTAAATGTGTGAGTAGCTTGTTGAGTTGGGTGGGACTGTTCATGGCCTTAGAATGTATCCAGCTGAGAAAAACATCCTGCAGTCAGGAAACTGGGTTGGATGGAATGAGGTGTTTTGTGTTAGGCAAGGAGAACGTAGGCAGAAGGGGTTGTATGAAGATGAGTAGCACCAAAAGACAAAAGCCTTCTGTATCTTCTTTGACTACATAAGTGAAATTAATGGAGCAACCTTCATTTACTCTGTCAGTTATGAATGAATACTAATATATGATAAGGGAAAGCAGATGAGCAAATGAATTTGGGGAAAGCTGTGCAAATCCTGTCTCTAAACTTCAAAATTGTTCATGGAGCATCCCAGGTTTCTGTGTTGATAAATAACCTGATTTTTCAGATAGACTGCTTTGGTGGTGTTCTACTTCTGCTAAAAAAAAACCCCAAAATACCTGCCAGCTTATACCAATGGAATGCTGCTTGTTGTGCTGCTGGTACAAATAGTTTGTGGGTTAAAATAGTTGAGGTGAAACACTGGGTTTGCAGGGCTTTTTTAATTTAAATTAAAAAAATAAGAAAAAATAAACCAGAAAAAGCTAAATCTGCAGTTACAAACCAGAGGGGAATATTTGAGCAAGTTGATGATTAGAAATGCTCTTTTATTTGCTCTTTTTCACGCTTTTGCCTATGGTAGATAACTATAGGAAAAATCATACATTTATATGATGGGCTCATGCTCCACATCACTTGAATCCATCTGTAAATGTAGAGCTGTTGCCACACATGGGTTCTGTATGCTGTGTATTTTGCAAACAGCTACACCTACTCACAGACAGTACGAGGCATTAGGGCTTTGATTTCCAGGATGCTGTATGTACTTGGAGCCTGCAAGCCGTGAAACTGCAGTCATTCCAAACCTGACTCAACTGATTTGGCTGAGCGTTAGCATTAGAAAATACTACCAAGGTGTGGGGGGAAGGGATAGATGCTTTCAGTTTCATATGGAGGGCTTAATGATGAAGATTTTATGAAGTTGCAAGTAAAAGCTGCAGTACAGGGTTCTTGTCGTGCATGTGTGGGGGGTGTGCATGTAGACGAAGGCAGGTGTAAACTACTTGGAAAAATTGGAGCTCTCCATCTATGCTGTGTCCTGTCAGAGTATTTATGTAGGTTTATTCTGGTTTCCCCCTCCATGTGATGTGTTGTAAGAATAAGCGTGTGTTCCCCATCCTCCCTCCTTCTCCCTCCCTCCTCCTTTTCCCTTCTACACCCCCCCACAAGCTGGAGGGCCAGAAGGTGGGGTGGTACCTCAGGATAATGGTAGCAGAAGGCGAAGGAGGCAGACAGCTGGCAAGTTCTGCCCCAATATGCTTCTCTGAAAGAGGCAAGGAAAATGCAGAAGATGTGATGCCTGAATGGCTCACTTTGCAGAAAAAGGGAAGATTAAAAGTAAAATTAGTTAACATCTTGCTCATTTCAAACCACCACACGCCAGCTTTTTGCTCCTCCCTCCCTTGCCTTTTCTCTGTGGCTTTATTTTCTGAGGGAAAAGGCAGGGAATCCTGGGACTTTGCAGAAATCCATGTAGTGAGCAGCACTTGCAAAACACTAAGCTCTCCAGGTAGTCTTCCTGCTAGCTCTGTAAGTCATCTTTATGAGACAAGGCAACTGGAACAGACAGGCAGGCAGCCGCATTCCTCTATGAGAAGCTTTTATTTGTTCTACTAATATGAGTGTTTGCAAGCATAGGGTGGGAAGAGAGGCTGAGACAACTGAAACTGTTCATTCTGAAAACAGGACCTGTTAAGGTAGGGCATGGGTACACTTAAGGAAACCAAGACCTTTATTGAGATGTTGAGTAGGGAAGATCTTGCTGCTGTTTACAGCTGCCTAATGGGTGAGTGTAGAGCAGGCAGAGCCAGACTCTTCTGGGAGGTAAATGGTGCAGGTGAGAGGGACAAAGTTGAACACAGGAAATCCCAACTAGATAAAAGGGAAAAATTCTTTCTCTGGGAGGGGGGTCAGGCATTTGAACAGGGACCTGGAGTGGTGCTGGGATCTCAGTTCCTGGATGTGGTCAAAACTTAAAATGACTAATACCTTCTCAAAAAAGGATGTGTGTGTTTATTTCATCAGCTACTGCTCCTTTTGACAGTCTTAGCCAACACAGCCCTTTTCTTGCAGGGAGCTCCCAGTGCGTGGAGGACTAGTTATGCTGTTACTGCTGGGGACAGCCCTCTGATTCAGTACAGAATTTCTTTGCCCCTGTAGTCTAGGTGATTGCATCCAGGTCATTTAAGGGTCCAATTTCTGTGTTGTGTGGGCAGCCGTTTTTTGAAGAGGTTTTTGTTCTGTCCAAGTGAAACTCAGTGGTGTGTTGTGGTGGTTCATTTTACATAATGCTGTTCAAGCAGAACGTAGGTCCTCAATAAAACAGATGGCTGCTTGTTGAGTGTTGGGATAGCAGAGGCTAGGTAATTTATTAGATCCCTCTAGCAGCAGCAGTGAGGAGTTTGCTCTACCACTTGACATTGTCCAATAGGCATGTGAAACTTGTTGCACTTGTGAGTTAAGACTGGAACAGTAGAGAGTTAGTTCTGAGTGGTGACTGAACACCTGCAGAGTCTGAATTCTTTCCTTGTTGCAAAGCAATGGAGAGGAATAGGGGAAGTGATCATGTTAATCCTTGTCACCTACACTGGAAATAATGACTAACCAGCCTTAAATGTGTACAAAACACTTGTTTTGTATAAACTTCAGTGAAAGCACAGCTAAATGATCATGCGATTATTGTAGAAACACATCATTTTAATTACAGTTGGGGTAGTTGAAGAGAATTCTTTTGGGTAGATGTTACTGTTAGTTAATTGGACAGAAACAGCTAGATGCCAGTGCAGAGTGCTTTTGAAAATTACTCTGTTACAAACACCCCAGATACCATATATCAGTGCTTCCAATAGAAACCAACTATACCAGCAGCTTGGAGTGAGGGAAGAACAGCTTCCAAAAGCTGTTTAGTTGGTAACTGCTCATTGTGCAGTTTCTCATGTCGACTTCTGAACTGTCTAGTATGGATTGCTGTCACAGACTAGATTCTGTTCCAGCTGAAAGGTGGCTCTGATCCTGCTAGGTAATTCTTTCACTGCACAAGAGTACTGTGGGAAAGACAACAAACAGAAGTTAATTCATTTGCTGGTTTTTGGGCATTATCTCTGACATGCTTTTAATTCTGGCAAGACCTTTGAGTATTGAGGTGTTGGTGTTCTTCTACGTAAGCCTCATGGCTGCTGCAACCAGAGCGTGATGCATAGTCCATGCACTTAAGCCATGATGATGGCTTTAAATGCTGGTGGGCTCATAAACAGATTTCATACCTGGGAGCTGTTATCCTTAAACCTTCACTAGTAGCACCAGTCTATTAACTGCTTTTCTGTTTCTCAACCTCTTAAATAAGCCAGACTGGAATGATTGATGGCACTAGGGAATACCAGAGATGCCTCTAATGAGGCTTCCTGTCCTTGTTAATGTGCTAAAAATGGAAAAGATTCCAGTCCTTCAGGTATGTTTTTCCCACTTTTGACCATCTGCTACATGAGGACTTTTTGAGTCAGTGGTCATGTTTATTGTTAATAGCCCTAGCTATGTTGAATTTTCTTAAATATGGCCAATGGCTTTTTGAACCTCTGCAAACTTGAGGAATTTGCAGAACCTTATAGAAATGGATTCTCCGACCTGCCCATGGGCAGTGAAAAAGATGTTAGGGATGCATCCAGGTTGTTGACATAAGGGCTTGAAAGCTGTGTGGTAGTAGTTAGAAGTACTAAGTTCTAATGGCCTGATAATCTTCTCTTAGCACACAGAACCTGAATTCCCTGGGCTAGGTCCTTGAGTCATTCTTGCTGAAAGTACTCAAGTATTCCGTCGCTGTTGTTAGGGCCTTATGGCTGCTTTGCTGGTGACTAAAATGCCGTGTCTAAGGTTCCTGTAAGCAGTGCTTCTTTGCTGCACTGTTTATGTGGCTGTTGTGACATCAGGATGAGTAAAAAAAGGCTTGTGTCACCTGAAGACTACTGTATGTGGCAGAGATGGCTTTGGAATGCCAAGTTATTCAGCTACATGTGTATATATATTTTTTTTTAACTGTGAATTTGTTCTATCCTCTTGTTATTTCTTGCCTCTCCCCTATCCTCCAGCTGACCCAAGCATAGGAATATGTTAAATTCAGATGGATTGTGCCTTATTTCATATATTTGCCTGTGTACATCTAATGAGGTGGAAAAAAAGTACATTAATGATGGAAAGTTATTTAGTGCTGCATGGAGTTAATTGCTTCTAATCACTGCTTGCATCCATCTGGTTTTATGGTAGACAACAAACCTCTTCATTGGATTTGCTCGTTAGCCATACTGTAAATCACAGAGATGCTCTGGCATCTTGCATATTGTGCTCCCATTAGCTAGGGTGCGTTTTCACGTAGCCATGAACAAAGAATGGTAGTCAGTGGGATGTGGATAGGTTTGCTGGAGTCTCTGATTGGGAATGCACCAGGGAATGGCCCCTTTTAAATCCCCGAGTTGGTAATTCGTAACAAGGAAGAACAAACTCTGTCTCTATTGAAAATGCAAAATGGACCTAATGCTGTCTGCTTTTAATTTACTCTTCAAGAAAGTATTCTACTGCCCTGTTTGTTCTGGCAAGGGTCAGTGCCAAGTAATTCATGAGGAGAGAGATTGAAGGAATATTTCAGTTTTGAATAGCCTGTTCAAGTGGCAGGTATTGCTGAGCTGGCTACTGTTACTTAGATGAGGGAGACCTGTTCCATGGAGTAAAATAATTTTCTCTGAATAAATTCCCTTTGTCAGTTAAAAGAAGATATCAGAGCTGCAGTTTGTGCTGTTTGCATGAAAATTGTGCATCTTTTGGGAAGCTGTTTTTGCTGCATGTAGCAGTCAAGTGTTGTAAAAAATGGCAATATCTTGCATGAGGGTAAAGTGAAGAGCAGTGAGTTCTGGAGGTTAACTACCCTATATTATGTGAAGAAGTTTGTTTTATGTAGCTGAAGTAGTTAATTTTTTTCCTCTTTGGTTGTTCCAGTATATGTGAAAGAGCTAAGAATAACTTGTTCGTCTTTTTAATGTTCTATACTGGGTCACTTCATTTCCTTCTGATTAAAGCATGAATAAACATTTAGTCTTTGCTAATAAAGAATCTTTTCTGTCACTTTAGTTTGTTTCAGCCATCCCCAGTTGTCTTGGGTTTTGTGGTGCTTTATTCTACTAGCTTAAATGAAGTGTAAAATGGGAATATGCAGTTCTTTTATACAATAGACATGTTACTTTTAAATCATAAGAAAGTTAGATCAAATGGTCAGCAAGTCTGTAAAAGTGGACTTGAGATGGATAAAAGAATTGAGAAAAGCCCTTGCTGGAAAGGATGAAAGGAGCTTTGTTTTGATGTGGGATGTTCATGATATTGTGCAGTGCAGAAAGGTGTGCTCTGCTCCTGTTGGAATGTACAGCAGCGGTGCTTAGTAATAAGTGATAGCCAAATAGGATGTGAACCCAACCCATCCGATTCTGTGATTGAAACATCAGTGCTGTTACACTTGCAAAGAGCCACGTTCTCATCTCGGATATATGATCCACTTTGATCTATGAAGATCTCTCCTGGAGGACAGCATTTGCCTTTCTCCTTATAGAGGACTGTTGTGACAGGCATAAACTCTGCCCCTTCCTCTCCTATATGTACATTAGTACCTGTGTCTTTTGTCAGGATCTCTGACATTCTGCTAGTTATGTTGGGTGCTATAAGGACAAGTAAAGAAGTGACAGGAGCTTCTTTACTTGTTCCTACAGGTGTAGGAACGCTGGTCAGGGCAGAATAATAGTTGCTCTTTATATACAGTTTGAAAGTACAGCCATCCTGGTGGCATCTTCTTGGGACACCCCATCCTCAAAAGTAAGACTAGATTTAAAAACTTACTGCAAATGAGCTTCTCAAGGCAAGTTGTGTCAAAGAACAGGTTTTTTTTTTTTGATGGCTTCATAAGAAATAAGTAGCATTTGTAAGAGGTTTTGGCTCCTCTTTTTCAGGACAAACATAAATAATTACCTAGAGAAACGACTTTATGCAGATTGAGAGGTGCACTGTCATCCAGCAATCGTGGCAGCCCTGCCGAGCTCTGTATCTGGTGCAGCATGATGGATAGATGTGGTTTGATGAATGGCGTGTGCCTGGGCACCCTATTAGAGCACATTGACTTGAGGAAGATTAATTGTTTCAGACTGTGCTGGCATCTTTCAAGACTCAACATTCTGAGTTTATCTATCCATCTTCCACATCAACTATAGCATTGTATGCTCAAGTCAAAAAACAGAAGGGTAAATTAAACAGTTCTTTACAGGCAGGTGAAGGCTTTGACTGTCTTCTGCAGCTCCTGTTACCAGGACATTGGGGTTTTCAACACAGAAGGCAAAGCAGCCCAGAGGAGTGTTAGTCTTGGATGGAAACTCCTTTGCTACATTCCTGGTTATTGTTGGTGTGATTTATTTGTGATTGTTTTTTGTTGTTGGTTGTTTTTTCCCTAAATCTCTGTACTCCCAGCTTTCTGCTTTCCTGATGCTCACAGCAGATGGCAGCCTCAAGCATGCAAAACTAGGAGCCCAGTGCTGTAGAAATCCTGAGCCTAGCTTACAAATCATGATAGTAAAGAGTAAAAAAAAAAGGGGAGGGGGGGGCTAAAACGATGTTTGCTTCTTGAGTTTTTAAATGTTCAGGTTTTCTGAAGCTTTTAAGGAGCTGCTGCCAGGGGAATGAGCAACTTGTTGATTTTCTGTTTGTGGTGTGGTTTTGTTTGTTTGGGTTGGTTTTTTTTTGTATAAGTGATGTTGAGAACTGTTTCACCATCCTATTCTAGAAGCTGATGAATATGGCACAGTTGTAGATGGCACAAAACTCGGGAGTCTCCACTGAGGAGTGGAGATGGAGACTCCAAAGGCACTGAGAACTCTACTAGTTCTTTCCAGCAAGAAGTCTGTAGATGGAGAATTTTGGTATGGGTTTAAATAGGGTGGTGAGGTACACTAGAAACAGGGAAAGATGGAGAAGGAAAGGGACCAGTGCCTAATAAGGATATATTTTTACCAAGAAAAACATGACAAAGGAGAGAGAAGGCTGAGGGCAAGGCCTGTGGAACACAATAGCAAGTGAAAAAGCGAATCTGGTCACCAACCAGTGGTGATTCCCAGGGGAGTGAAGAGATAAAGGAAGTGACAGTGCATTGGGTTCCATATCCCTTGTGGTTCTTGGTGTATCTTAATAATTGCTTAGTTGTCAAAAATTTGCACAGACAGGCTTGCTGGTTGTGTTTGCATCCTTCCTGGGATGCATGGGCCTGTGGAATGAGGGGAAGCTGACTGGGAGCTCCACACCCCTGTTGTGAGGCAGGACATTTGGCAGTGCAGCTTGCTGTTGTGTTGTGTGCCATGCACTGGAGCAGAGGAGAAGCCTTGCTGCAGTGTCTGTATCTGCAGACAGTGAAGGCCTGTGTAGGCCTACCTAAAGGAGAATTAAAAGATCTGGATTAGTTAGAAGTGAGGCAGCCTGAGGCTGATGTGCTCGAGAGAGAAGTGGCATGACCATAAGAGATGGTAGTAACCATTTCAGAAGAACTGAGCCTTCCAGCCAGACTGTGATAGTGTATGGCTGGTGTGCACAGGAGGCAACACTGTTGAGTGAGTCCTCTAGTTGTGCTCTGCTGGTCCATTCTGTGTATCCATCTGTATTTCTGCATTCACAAATGTAAGGTTTTATTTTCCATCCTGGCCTAGAAGGATCACAAGACCATACATAGAGAAAAGCTCATTCTTTGAATACTTTGAGAGTTTTAAGCTGCTGAACGCTTTGGAAAATCAACTACCTAATTAGTTGCCTGATGGGGACCTTCTCCAATATTAATTTCCCAATGTGTTTAATAATGTATTGATGCATAATCTAGAAGAGGGTAGGGAAGGATGAAAAGTTGGGGCATCAAGGTTTGCAAATAATGCTGTAGCTTCTACATCTTAATTTTTCTGGGCGAGCTCATTCTCCCAACCGAAAGCATTCAACATTAACGTCCCTCCCGGGTTGCTGGATTTAACAAAGCTCTGGAGTTCCATATTTTTTTTTATTTTTTCTGTCCGCCTGTTGGGCAGTCTGGACTTTTGGAGAGAATTCTGCTGCTGCTGTGTGCAGAGCTTCAGAGATGGCTGCCTGTACTGATGTGATGTCCCTGTCCCCTGCTCCTGTTACATGTGTTTTCAGTTTAATAATTGTGTGTGGATGGCAGACTTGATGCCAAAGCCCTGTGCATCCAAAGTCATTTGGTGAAGGAGTCCATTATGATCATGGCTTGCAGTGATAAATTCCCTGTGATGGTGGCAGCTCACAGCAGCCTCCTCTCATAATAGCATTCTGCTCTTGTTGGCAGGGATCCCTGGGCAGGAGACACTGCCCTGAAATAGCAGAAATGAGGAGAACAACAATAGCTAGACAACTCTGGGAGACCAAAAAATTATGGTGGAAATTGAGTAATTCTTTTTCTGGGATTGCTGTGTTTAAAGGAACTTGCAAAGGAGATGTGAACTGGGTGTCTTGATGTTCCCAGGGCAAAAACAAAACAAAAAGGAAAGGATTAACTGAAGTGATGCATTCCTGTGCACGAGGGGCTGAATGAAGTTTTTAAAAGTAGATTAAAGGGATGTACGTGTTTGCCTCTCTAACTTCAGGACACACCCTTTTTCAACTTGGTTTTAAGGCATAAAGGATGGGGCAGGAGGTGGGGTGAGGGCTTCAGGGGGCACAGGTAACACATTTGAAATAAGAGCAGGTTCCAAATTATGTATTTCATCAAAATCCTCTTCTTTTTGGTATATTGAACTCATAGGAATGACACACTAACACGTTGTGTTAGTGAAGGATTTGTGCCACGTTTATGCTAATCTAATTAAAGCAGTGCAAGCTGCTTAGTGTGGACCAAAATGAAATACGGTTAAGTCTTACGTTAGTATTTTAAGGATATAGTTATTAGGGTATAAAATAATAATAAATAAAGTTGTCCTTAGTATGATGGCTCAATACTGCTAAGAAAAGATCCAGAAATACCAGTACTGTTCCCAGCAAGTATGTTCTGCAAGGGATTTACAGATGAGAAAAAGTTTCCCAGAGAATGGCTGGAGGAAGGATTTCCTCATGAACCAAAACATGTGATGGACACCTTGCTTTTCTTTCTCCCTCTCCTTTGTTTCTCATTGAGTCAGTCCAGTTGGCTCAGAATCTGTAGTAGTAATCTGCTTTAATTTGTGTGATCAGGTTTTTTGTTTACAGACACGTGAACATACAGAGCTCTGTAAGGCAAATGAAAATGCAGCTTTAATTATCAGGAAGTGGTTAATTCTGATGAACTCATTAGATATCAGTCACTTGTAGGGTGTTATGCTGCCTGTTTCCTAATTATTGATTTTAATTGGCTGCTTATCTATTTGTAGTGCATAAGTGGTGGGGAGCCCTTACCACAAACCCGCACCCCAAGCTGCGAAGTGCTGTAAAAAGGACAGTCCTGCCTGCCGCAGAGCGAACAATCTGGACTAGCTGATGTGATGAAAATAAGAGTCAATGCTGTTTGCGCTGACATCCGCCTGCACTAGCCTTAGAAAAGATAACTTGATTCAGTGAAGTGAAAGACAGGCTTCCCTTGTTGACCATTTTCTGCAGGCTCGTTACCTGATCCCTGTGCAGTGCACAAGAGAGCTGAAGAATTAATCATTCCATCAGCTACTCTGTGTGTTTTTAAAGCCTGTTCTGCACACAGCTGCAGAGCAAAGCTGGCACACTTTTTTTTTTGCTAACTAATTTATTAAAAGTGTAGCTATTTCTTTCACTGGGTTATTTGCAAGTCCCTTGCTCCTCTGTCATTTGCCCTTGGCTGCAGTATAACCATAAAACATTTACTGCAAAGCCATGAAGAATCCATATGTCCATTTGATCTGTCAGGCCACCAAGAAGCCAGGGCTTGTGGGGTAGCATAAGGATATCTGAAGGTGACACATGCTGTCATTTGATGAACAGAGATGCAGAAGGGGATTCTGGCAGCCACTACCTTGGCCTTGACAACTTGTGATGGTGACCAGGTGGGGTGTGTTATCTTAATAGTCTGGAGCTCTTGTGAATTATTTGCTGATAGATGTAAACAGCTGTTATTCTTGGTAATGGAAAGCAATTAGAAACATCTGTACTCTTGGCGATGAGTAATGCCTCCCATCTTCACTGCTCCCAAGTGCCAATTGGAAATAACTACATCATCAGGATGGGGCTGGCAATTCTACACTGCATTATGGACTGATGATTAGTACTGAGCTGTGAAGAACAAGAGGTGAAGCACAATAGAATGAGCCTGTACCTGTGCTTGCTGGGTGTTAGTTTCCCCTCTCAGGAAAAGCAGAGGGAAGTTACTGTTTTGGTTATGCAGAGAGAAGCAAGGTGCTTAATGCTTTCCCTGTCAGTCTGCAGTGAACTTAGAACTGTTGCAGCTTCTGGAGCTGTGAGTCAGCATCAAGTGATGATACAATGCTGTCCTGAGGTGCCGTTCCACCATACTTTGATGAAACTGCACGCGTGGTTGATGCCTCAGCCAAGCACCTATGCCTAGATCTCGGGGACTTGCCGACAGCTGGGATCAGGTGGTTGGTTTGGAGGTACTTGAGTAGAGGGAAGACCAAGAGAAGTAAAAGAGCTTGGGGTCTACCTGTTAATAATAAAGCTTCTCAGGGAAATGCTTGATTCTCAGAAGACCCTGGCAACAAACAGTAGCTAATTGCTCTAGAGTATATTATGCAGGGAAGCTTTTTTGGCTCTTTGGTGACCTGTAAGGTGTATTGTTTAAGCAAACTTGGGCTGGAGTCTTTTAGGTTGTCTTTATTCTTCGTTGTGAGTTACAGAAAACTCATTACAGCTTCATGTGACTTCTGAATCACAAAATGTCACACTTTATTTTCCTACTTGGGGCTAAATAAGTAGTATTTAACAAAACAAGAAGTGGAGGCCACTTAATATAAAATCTTTAGCTTTTTGAATGTGTAATTTTTATTAACATTTTTTTGTTGGTACTGGAAAAAATAAGCCAAAAAGGCCCCACAATCTCCACTAACAGAGTATCTGTTTTAACCCTTTCAGAGTAAGATCTTCTTTTGGTAGGAAGGATCATTAGCAATGCTCATGTAGTATTTGTTATTAAAAGTGTCTGCCCCAGCTGGATAGGTTGGGAGTGTTTAGTCTGTGATGGATGGTTTTTTTCTACTTTTAGTTCACTCTTGTTTTGTCTCCATTATTTAAATATAACACAAAAAAGGGTAGATCAAACAGCATGTTACCTCACTTTACCATTTGTTAACTGCAAAGTACCTTTCATTTCCTGACAGTTCCTCTCAGCTCTTCTTAACAGTATGTAATTTTTTAGAGTTGGAGTTGTAGGCATCTCTCTGCCTTGCAGAACTTTAGTCAAAGACCAGCAACTCAATTTTTCCAGTAATATGAATGAAGGCATTGCATAGCATTGTTTTCCTTTTAGATCAAGCTTGTATACATTTTAATTTGTTTTCTGTCATTGTTTTTCTTTCAGTGTGACAGGAGTGCATCATTTTATAGTTTCCATATGGTTTTAAAACAAACAAATAAACCAATAGTGTATTTCCTAGCTGTAACTTCTCTGGTTAATAAATTACAGGCTGTTCTTGGAATGTAACAAATCCAATTAGTTCTTAAATCACAGTTTAGAAGTTGAGAAGTATTAGTGTGGATAAAAGTCTTGGAAATGGGTGGCAGAGGAGTGTACAGTAGGCTGTTTTGGTTTTTTTTTCTTGGCATATTAGTTGGTTCTCACAGGCTATGTGGGTTAATTCTTCCTTCCCCTGCCCCAGAAACAAAGAAAAGCAGGGAAGTAATTAACACATAAGAGAGAAAATCGGAAATACTGTTCTGTGCAGGGGCATTTCATGCTTACCTGGTTTCATGAGAAGGCTGGGGTGCCAGAAGAATAAGTAATATGTTGTAAGAAGAAAAAAATAGTTACCTTATGCAAGGTCAGAAGCATTTTGTGGCTTTGAGGGAGAGAATGGTGCTGAAACATGTGATAGTGGCAAAACGCAGAAGCAGTAGCTGGGGTTTTTTCCCCAACCTTGTTTCAGATGGGTGATTGCCAGGTTGCCTGTTTGGATGTTACTGGAACGTGCAGTTATCTTGATGCTGCCAGCTAGGCCTTGACTGATAGAGCAGTTGCTTTCCTGTATGTGCCTCTTCACCTGAGGTTGCTGCTGAGGTGGTTATTTCCTAAGCACTCGTCAATATTTGAAAGACCACACTTAGAAATTAGTACAGAAAAGGTTTAGACAGGCAGGCGGTCTAAACTCTGGCTAGAACAGGAGTGGATGTTGTCCTTCTTCCCAAGGTGCAGTGGGGAGAAAACTGCAGCAAAGCTGTAAGGAGTAAATGGGAAGAGGAGCAAGGATTGTTCCCTTGTTTTAAAAGTAGACTGCAATAATTCTTCAACCACACTTGAACAGGAAGGGGCCAGGAACATGTTTAGTTGGACTTTTCTTATAGCTCCTATTTGTTTGAAAAGCAATTCTCCTGAATGCAGTTAACATGTAGGAGGGTGTGTTCAAGGTGATTGCAGACCTGCAGCTCATTGTTGTATTGATTTATTTCAGGCTTCCAAAGGGGGAAGCAGTCATGTGGGGAAATGATTTGGCCATTAAGCTTTTTGGGGTGGAGGAAAACAAGGAAAAATAAATTCTGCCTACTGTGTCTTCACACATAGGAGGGTGAAATTCCCTTGGCCGCTGTGTGATGTTTTGCAGTGCTGAGCTGACCACATGGGGACACTTCAGATCCTGATGAAGCAAGTAAAAGGTGGTCTCTTGGCTTTGGGGAGTTTTGGATCATCTGTAAGGAAGAGGGAGACCTTCAGGTTTTGTTGTCCTTTGGTGACCCAGAGACAAGGGGGTTCATAGTTCCATCCATGCCATGTTCCCCTCAAGCATTCCTTTGGTTCCAGGGAGCTGGCAAAATGACAGTTTGATGTGTCTTCATTTTGTAAATAAATGTTCATGAAAAAGAGGGAGTAGAAGAGGTGGAGTTGGTCCTTTGAGTAAGTATCTCCAAGCAGCAACCTGTTAATATTCTTCTATGAGTCTGTGGAGCACCACAGGCCACGATATCGCTGCACAGTGGTGTGTGTTAATAATGGAGAGAGCAGGTGGGTGCCAGATAGAGCGAAGCATGTGAGGAGGAGGAGGAGGAGGAAACGTTTCTGTAGCTGCACGCCTGGCTCTCTCAGTGGTTAGGGACGTTGGGAAGCTGACAGGCAGTGTTAGGGGAAGAGCACAACTTGTCGGAATCAGTGTGGCCATCCCAAGTGTTGGGTTTTGATCTGTGCTGCCGTGACTGTATGTGAAGTACCTGCTGCTGGGTAATGGATTATGTTGGGTTCCAATTGCTATGTTTTACTTTACAGATGTCATAAAAAGGCATTCTTCAAACCTGTTCATCCCTCCAGTGCTGCTTTTCCAGATGGGAATTACAGAGCAAGATTCAATGAAATCTGCTTCTGTGTTACTTAACAGAAAAGAATAACAGTAACCTTTTCTAATCCTTTAATTTCAGGTTTGATTTACCTGCTATACTTTGATCAGAAATCCGTGTAGTTTTGCAGGATTAGGTATTTTCATGTCCAGTTCTGGAATGAGTGTAGTACATGAAATGTTCTATGATTACTGTATTTTGAAAGCTGGGATTAACCTGTGATTCTTGATTAAAAAGATATTGTACAGAGATTGGGGGGGGTGGGCAGGGGGAGCGTTTAAATTCTTGCCTTGCTGTGTTTCTCTTGCTTGGAAGAAAGCAAAAATGAAGCTATTTCCCAGGTAGTATCCTAACAGAGCAGAGAAATTTGGAAAGATGGAAGGTAGAATTTTTTTTACTTAAACATTTCTGAATTTCCTTGTGAGCTATCTGAATGGTTGGCAGCAATCAGGCCTTTGTTTAGTGTGCCCTTGAATATTAGAAGGTAGCAGTGTTGAGTTTGTGTCTGTGTTGATTTGACATGTGTAGCTCTACTGAGGATGAGATCAGCCTCCTCTGAGTTAGTGCCTCCGATATCTATCTGAAAGCCCCTTGCTAAGACCCAAGCTGAATCGGGTTCAGCAAGTAATACAAAAAAGCCAGGGTTTGGCGAGCCATCTTTTTCCACCTTGGTGCAAAATGGGAGGAAAAGTAATTCTTAAACCACAGGTAGAGGAAAGATACCATGTAAGACTATTTTTATTTATTACATATTTATATGCATATATATATTTTAATATACATATATATTAAAAAAGACTAAATGTCTATATTGTACATAGCATTGCCTTCAAGTAGAGAAGCGTTTGGACTACTATACGTATGTATTTTACATATAAATAAGGAATAAATCCCCATAACTTGCTCTGTTTAAGTTTAAATCTGTCAAAATTGATTCTGCTGCCATCCCTCCCTTGAGTGGGGGCAAGAAATAGAACAGATCTACTTTGCTTAAGAGTAATGCAGGGATTTTGGCAAAGTGATAGTGTGGTGAAGATGGTGGAGTGTGTGGAGGGCTGGATTTCGTTCTTGCTCGCTCTCCCTTTTTAGGCTAAAACTAGCATTTATGAGGGAGGACTTTTTTGTAGGATTGTAAAGAGAACGATGGGCAGTCCTACCTTCAAGATCAAGCCACTGCTTAGCATAGCAATAATAAAAGTTGCTTTACCTGGTGATCAGCTTGTTGAGAAAAAGGATGTGGTGGTTAGTTTTTGGATGAAAAGCACTTAACTTCTCTCTGCTGTCCCCCCAGCTCCCCAAGCTGTTGTCTGGATAGTGTTACCAACCACAGATTAAGTGGTCCTGTTGTGGGTGCTGAAGTCAAGGTGAATAGCAAGGAATTGCTATTCTCCATGCTGGGTTAAAAAAAAAAAAGATATGGTCCCATTAAATATTTGAGGAGAGAATGGGAATTAAAGGCGTTCTGCAGTTGTGTTGTATCAAATGATACAGTCCTGGCTGAGTTGGAGCATAATGTGCAAAATGAGACCAGAAGTTCCAAATGGCAATTATCAAGCAGTTTGTTTAACTCTCTTTGCTTAGGAAATCACTATCAGGATTATGTGCTCTCAGGAAAGATTAGCAAAGCTGAGGAATCTCCAGGTTGATAAATAGGAAGATTAGACAGGAACAGTGGGAAAGCTACTTAGCGCTCAAGTCTTTACCCTGAGAGCCAAGAGAAAAGCTTTTAACTAAGCGCATTTGGAATGAACAAGCCTGAAATTGCAAGAAAAGATGGCATAAGGAGGGAAGATGACAGCTGGAACCCAAAGGAGCTTTTAGTTGCTTCTACTTGCTATTGATGGGAACTTAACAGGAAATAATACCAGGAAGAGCCAGCGCACGGTAATTCTGACTGCTGTTGTAACTGAGACTATGTGACATACTAAGGCTCCGAGGCAGAAGGCTCTGTAGTTAGGAGGGAAGGATGCAACCAAACTTGTGCTGTGATGGAAACTGCGGGTACCAAATCATCCAACCCATATCTCAAGCAAGAGAAATGTTCATTAATGCTGTCTTAGTCATTATTTATTTGACAGAAATGCTGCCCAGATCTAACCAAGACTGGGCAAGGCTCTGTCTAGTGAGCAGGACTGTGCAAACATAAAAGACAGCGTAAACATGAGTTGAGAGATGTAAAAAGGATGTTGCTCCTGTTTAAGAACAGGGACCCCAGAAATTGGCTAATTTTGCACTTAGGAGTGTTTTAAAGAAATACAGTTAAGCTCCTATGTGTCTGCTTTGAGTCTGAAGTTGTCAGAAAATCTGTCCTTCATACAGAAATGTATATGCCCATACATAGTTACAAACTGCTGTGACACACACACTAGGGTACTTCGCTAGCACAGTCTGTTTTCACCCATGTTCACACTCCATTTTGTTTTCTATTTACAACAATAGCTTGCTTGCAGTGATGTATGGAGAACGAGTTTTGTTAATGCCTGTGAAAAGTAGTATTTCAGCTCAGAAGAGAGTTTGCTAGTTTTAGATTATCATAAACAATGCAGTTGGATAGCTAACAAATAATAAAAGTAAGTAGTTTGTGATGAGTGAGAGCTCATTTGGATTTTTATAATTTCTGGGAAGTTAGTGTGTTGAGTCTGTTTCAGTTGGGATGTGACTGCTTTCTCTATTATTTGGGGTGAAATGGAAAGCAGGCGTAGTGGAACATAGGAGAAGGGGTTCCTTGCAGTTAAAAAAAGATGTTTTACATAATATTAAATAGTTCAGAGAGGACCCCACATACTTGGATTTCTGCATGCAGTTAAGTGAATACGTAACTTTATAGTAGGCAGTTGTTAAATGATTTGAATGTGTAACTTCATGGCATCTCCTTTTCATAGGGAAACTTCCCAAGCACTGCTGAATCAGGCAAAATAGGCAGTTGTTACTAGTGTTGGTGAGGTGTAACCACGGCTCCTCTGCTGGTGGCTTTGAGCCCTCTTGGTTCTTGTGTTCCCTGAATGACTGGAATCTCTGGACGAATTGGTGATGGAGAAGGCTAGTTATTTTTGCAGGGTACTGTGCATACATGCTGTGAAAGCTTGCAGCTCTGGAGGGAACTATGCAGTTCTCTGCAGCTGATGTAGTGAGGGCTGGCCATGGACTTCTTCATCCCAGGACATCTTGTCCCTGGTGTAGGACATCCATTGATCTGCAGTCTGTTTCTGGAACTGTGTAACTGAAAGGTCTGTTGTTTCTCCCTGAACTTTGTCTGTTTCTGAAGAATTTTGTGGGACCAAGACTAACTTCCCAACTGGTTTGCAAGAGGAGTTCAAGTGACCTGGAGAAGTCTGTATTGTGCTCCAACAAGCCAGTGTACCGTCTGTCCCCAGGGCATGCTCCTGGGCTTTGTGCCAGCGTTTGCTTTGTTGCCTTGCCTGATGTCTTTGGCTCTCATATGTCACATAGGATGTATTTCAGGTACTGACCACGGGTGACAAATAGTGTGATGGGCCAATGAGAAGTGCAGGCAGAGTAGCCAGGAGATATTTTTCTGCTATATCTTTTCTTACCTTGGTAAAAAGTTAAGAAATTGTTGGAAACAACAGGAAAACAGGGAGGCTGTAAAATACTGCATAAAACTAATAGAAAAATTATCTTTTTCCATCAGTCTATAGTTTTCACTTTATCCTCCAGATGATAGAGACCAGTAGTAATTTTGGAAGGAATTCCATTTCTCTACCTGAATTTCATGGCTTGCTTCTTAGTTTAGAAATGCTTTTTTTAAACTTGTTAATTTACTGTCACCAGTGTTCTGTGGACACCTGGATATAGCAAGGTGATAAAATTAATGTCTTGTAGGTCTAGGTTCTGTATACTCATGCTGTCATGAAGTAATGCAGCAGAAATTTAGGAACTTTTACTGAATGATATGGCAATCCTGTATATTCTTGCTGATGATGAGCACACCAGATATTACAGGGGAAAATTAAAAAGGGAAAAAAACCCAATTATACCAGAATGGGCAGTTGCAAAAGTGACAGACACCAAGTGGTAAAAAGGAACATGAACATGTTTGGTACCTGATGATGTAGGTAGCTATTTTTAAACTTAAATGGGAAATCTTTCTTATGGCTGCTGTCTGGTATAAACCAAATGTGTAATTGTCCTAGTTTTGTTTTAAAACAAAAACCCCAAAAACCCAAAGTTGGGCACAATGAGTTTGAAGGATGAACTACAAAAATATGAGGAAGGATTTTGAACTTGAATTTTAGTACGGCTGCCTTTCAGTCTTATTGAGTGTAATCTTCTCTTCATGCTAAGTAGTTACGTTGGTTTGTTCAGATTTCCCTGGCTCTGTTTTTGCCTATCACTCTGAAATGATTATGTGTAATTCAAGGAAAAAAAAACCCAAAAAAACAAATCCAAGCCCTTTAGAGGGAACCTGTGATCATTTGCAGTGTTCATATCTGGAGCCATGTTATAGTATGGCTTCCATACCTAGGTACTTTCAGTACACTTTTCTGTTCTCTTTTATCCGCAGCGCTACAAGATACAAGTTATTTGTCCAGCTGTCCAAAAACTCTGGCTGGCTTTTCAGATTTGCAATAGTCTCTGCCTAGAATTTGGCACAGGAGCGTTCCTGTTATTTGTTCCAATGCTCATTACCTTTCTTTCTCACTGCTGCAATTGTTCTGTCTTTTCTATGTTCCTTGCAGTCTTTTCTAGATTTGACTAATCCAAATGATTCGGTATTATCTGCATAGGTCATCACCTCATTTCTCAGCCTCTTCTCTAAATCATGACTAATGACTGTAAATAACTCTGGTTTTAGTGTCTTGGGGCACCTCCTTGTTAATCTTCAGCCATTATATTAATTGACCATTTGATCCTAATCTCTCCCCTGCCCCTCCCTTTATCTCTCTGTTGAACTTGCAGCCAAAATGTCTGTCTCTGCACAACTGCTTAATTCTCCTGGAAGGCCTTATGGGGCACTCGGAGGCTTTTTGGAAGTCCAAAATAAGATGTCATCACATACGTCTTTATCTTGGGTTTTGATGAAATGCCATTATCTGGCATGATTTTCCACACTCTGCCTGGCCTCACTGATGATTCATTGCGCTTCTGTGACTGCTACTGATGGTTATGCTAACTTCTTTTAGTGAGTTGTTGCCTCTGCTGGAGTGGCTGATTGAGGTGGGGAAAGAACTTAAGGAGAGATGTTTGTGGCAGGGGAAGAGGAGGAACAGGGAAAGGGAAATGAGCCCTTTCTTCAGCTTGCTCCTGCTGTATTTCTGTCAGCATGTCACAATGTCATCTCAGAAACAAAAGCAGAAGTGGGAATTGATTTAAGACGTTCCCGACAGTAATAAAATTAAGATATTTACTCTCTAAGATTATGTCTGAGTAGATCAGATTCTCTTCTGTTATTCATTCTCATCATTTCGATATCAGGCAGGTTTTAAAAAATAGCTTTGCCCATTCTTTGCATTTTACAGTAGCTCTATATTTGAGAAATGGAACGATAAGTTTGGTGGTTCTTTCTTCTCTCCCTCACTGCCAATAGACTAGGCCATGTTTTAAAGGCTAGGATTGCAGGATATCTGCATAAGTAAATATAAATCTTTTTGGCATTTCAATTTTTCCCCTGGAAATCTTGTTTTGATGTTCAAGTGCTACAGAATTCAGGGAGCTTCTTTGGTTATTGCTGCCCTTATGAAAGCAGCTGTTCCATCAATGCTCTGGATTTTGTTACTTATCAAGAAGGTAGAGGAATACAGATGACTGGGGGGGATAGCCTGGCTACTTGAATCCATTGCTTGATCAACTGAGTATTACTGATGAAATAAATCAATTCCAGAGCAGTTACTCATTCCTGATGGTTGTGCAGCTCGGGACTGTTAGTTACCTCAAGGCTTACTCTCTGCATATGAACCCCATGTGATACGTGTTGAGAAGGCACTTTTCTTTGGTTAAGGCACCACGATTGGTCTGTTTCAGTTCCCATCTCACTTCTGTTGGTTTCCGGATTTCCTCTCCTGTTCCTGAAGAAGGAAGTGATGAAAGAGGGAGAAACAACTTGAAAGAAACTCTGCAGATCAAAAAGCAGAGTTGACGAATGGCTTCTAGTGAAATAAGGCAGAGACTAAATGCTCTGTGTGGAGGCCAGATGATCAGTTTCACTTGTGCTGTAGTTGCATTGAATGCTTGGAGAAGCTCGTTGATGGAAGTCCCTGTATCTCAGAGGACAGGGATTGGACCTGGGTATTTATAGACCAGCCCAGGCATTGTAGGTGGCAGGAGTCTTAAACAAGATCCATCCCCTTTGGTGTCTCCTTGGCTGTCTTTTACCTGTCTTGCTTATTAAGACCACCAGTTGTTCAGGCAGGAATAGCCTCTGTGCCATACTTGATACCATGATGTGGGCCTGTGGTTCAAGCTGAACCTGCCATTTTCTATTGCTGTGTACAGTGGGGTTGAGAAGCAGTGAAATACCATAGAGGACATTCCTGGGGCCAAGGAGGAACTTTAGGCCTCAGGGAAAAGGTACATTTCACTGTAAAAACAAAAAAATGTGTAACATTGAAGGTTTAAGGCACTTGAATTCCTCTCCAACAGGTTAGCAGTGGAAGTTGTGGTTACTCAGCCATCTGACACAGGGCTGCACTGCCCATAGAGCTTAGGACCAAAGTTGAGGTGACTCTATAACTAAAACCACAAATAGAAGGTTCCTTCTCATTTCTCTCTGACTAGAGGGTCAGAATGGAGTTGATCCCAAAATGTGAGACTTGTCTGAATCTGCTTCCTTTGCACTGCTGTCTTCTGGTGAGCAGCTCAACGTTTGTAGATGTGGATGAAATGTTACACTGACTTTGTCTCTTCTGTTCTTGGGTCCTTGTTGAGACTTTTTTGGTGGGGAAATGATAGAAAGATGCAAAGATGGGAGACAGATGGATAGACAAAAAGACAGGGTCAGATACTAGATGAGTTACAGTTGTAGCCTTAATGCATGTGCTGTCTTAATGCTGCAATATTAGCACAGCATCAGAGTCCCTCTACATCTGCCCCCCTTCCTCCAATTGTACCGATTTATATGAAAATTAAGATTACAAATTAAAACCAGGCTATCCTGGAGTTTTCCAGTTCATCAGCCATCCAGTAAAAATGATGTTGAGCCTGTATGCATAATTCCCAGAAGATTACTTTGTCCTTACAGCTAAGCTCTGTCCCTGATATAAAAGATCTCTATCCAGTTTTATTGAAATAAAGAACTAACATCATAATCCCAATATTGAGGTATAATCTTCATTATCTCCTGACCCTCTTGAGATTTTTTTTATACCACCCCCATTCTATTCTGCTTCAGATTTATTTCATTTATAATCCCTATGTGTTTACCTTTATTCAGATAGGATTATAAACCAAATAAATAAAAAACCTTCCCCCCCCCTGCTCTAACATACCCTAACATACAACAAATAACCTTCAGTTCAGTAATCATTCTCTAATGTGTTGGACTGAGCTCTTGAGCACGCTGGGCTCGATTCTCGCTGTGAGAGGACAGCAGCACTGCCCAGGAGCCCTGGGACAAAGGAGTGTGTTTCCTGAGCAGCGTTAGGGCTCCTCTCCTGTTTGGGTTTCCTCGTGCTCTGATCCCCTGTGCTCGCAGGGGTGGTGTAAAAAGGACAGGCTATAAATGTCAGTGGAGGTTGCAGACAGGTAGGCTGCTCCTGCGGAGTGTACCTCTCTACTCAGCTTTATAGTATTTATTTCTATGCTGAGTGCAACTCAAAACCAGAGAATTAGAATTGGCTGATGTTTTTTTGGTGACTTGGCCAAAAACTCTGTTCAGCTGAATGTAGTGAATGGCGCTTTTTTTGCCAGAACCTTAATGGCTGTAGGCTTTGCCTTGGACTGTTAACTGCCTCACTGGTCAGTAAATAACAGTCAAAATGGTTTCTCAGATTATTGCTTGCTTACTTTTTCTATGTGTGGAGCAGTCTTTGCTGTAGAAAAGGGGAAGAGGTAAAGAAAGGAGACCTACACCTGCTTCCTTGTATTAGTCAAATAGAGGGGAGCTGTTGTGTGATGTTACAGTCAAGTTTCTTTGATTACATTGCAGGGCTAATAAAAAAATCCAGCTGTGCCAAAAAGGAAGGAAGGCTTTTGGAAGGTGAATTGAATAGTGATGAGAAAGTCTTAAGGAAATCTCGTTGTTCTTTTTATTCCCTGGAATGTTTACTTTGCAGTAAACACTATGTGGAGAAGAGAGGAACCTCCAAAATACGAAGTTCAAGTGGGAAAAGTGTTGATTTGGTGGGGGGGCTTTTAAATTATTTTTATTGACTCTTTTCAGCTTTTGACAGACTAAAGAGTGATTTTTGCCTTGGAGAGAGGATCTTGGCCCCAAGTTTGCCCAGTGCTTCCTAGTAACAATTCAAGAAGGCTTAGTAAGGCTTGCGCTGCATTGCCTGAATGTTTAAGCAGAGGTTTCTTTGGAAGCATGCAAGGGCATTAGACCTGCAAGCCTGCCTAAATAGCCAGGCATCCCCTTTACAAGGCAGAGGTGGAACTGACTGTACTTTCTTTAGCTTCTCAGGTAATGATCCGAGTAACCCAGGCTTCCACCCTGGGCCTGATGGTTTGGGTTTTTTTACGTGTTTTTGCACAGTTAACACAAAGCAGGAAGTCCTGGTTTGATGAAAGTCAGTGCCAAAGCACCTGCTGATGTCACTGGTGCTAGGATTGTTTGAGTGAGTTTTAAACATATGAGATGTGCATTGTACAGGCTTCATAGCAGGTTGGAATTCTCAGAGACACTTCAGTGGTGTTTCTTAAGGTGCTTTTAAAAAAGAGGAGTCATCTGGCTAGAAGCTGTGTAGATTGCCAGTAGGAGTGTGGTTTAGTGTGGGAAAATGAGATTCAGTTCCTGGCTATGCCAATGGCTTTTCTGATGGCTTTGGTCTCTCCTTGAGTTTTTTCAGTATGTATGAAATGATGTTGCGTATATTAGCGTTCAGAGAGAAGAACAGGGGGAGAATTGCAGTGAAGTAGGTGTATGTGACATAAAAGGAGACAGTTTAGTTTGCTACAGAGAGATACCGTGTTGCATTGCTGAAATTACTATGATTCTTGTCCCGGAGTACAGTAAGTATGTACTTAAGAAGAAATCACCCAGGTAAGCTGAGGTTATTCCTTCTGCGTCTCCATCTGCTAAGCTGATAACACAGAGACATATTGATGAAGGCTCAAGGAAAACATGAAATATTTCATCAGTAAGATTATACCACACAGAGACAGATGTTGGGAAGCTGTAACATTTAAAAATAAAGAGATAAACACATGCTTGCAGGAGGATGGAAAGATTATTTTTTTTTTTTTACTGCGTGGGTTGAGTGGGAGGAGGGAAGGGAGAACAAGGAGCTAGAAGAGGAAGAGGCTGTAGTAGAACACAAAATGAGGAGCTGTTATTACCTGAATGCAAACGGAGGGGGTAAATCCTGCTGCTTTAGGATAAGCAGCTTTATGGGAGTAAGGGAGAAAAGTGAGCTTAGCCAACTTTTTAACCTGTGTCTGTTTTTACATGTACCAGCTGTGCTGCTGTTCTTGGCAGACTGTATTTTATTCTGTAATTGTGAAACTTTACTTCTGAACTAGTCAGCCATAGGAGATAAGCGTTGCTTGGCTCTAGGGGGTATAAATGAACAGGAGGCCAACTGACTGGAGGACCTTTTCCATGCTACAGGTAGTTTATGGATCTAATTGTGTGATATTTGCACGTAGTTATCTTTCAGATGTGTCTTTTGGCTTGCTTATTGCCACAGTGGTGTATGACATGCACTGCCAACTTTCTCCTTTGAAAGTTTCACTTCAGTTAAATTAACCATGGCATCGTGCTGAGCTTCGGTAGCAATACCTGAGCCTTGCTGTAGTGCTGACCCTCAAGCTCCTAAGAGTCATCCTTTGAGCAAGCTGTGTTTTATCCATACAAGCTGTTTGTAAGTATTTCAACTGATCTGCTGGGCCATGAAACCATAATTGACTCGTAGAGGTGTTTTGCATTCCTTTGCAGGTTGAGGGTGGAAATAAATTAGAAGTTTTCATGAGAAATCCTTCAAAATAATTTGCTATCAATTAGCTTGGGTGCCTAGGGAGGAAGAGAAATCTCCACTTGTTTTTCTAAGGATCTGTGAGCCCCTCTCTGGCACCTATCTCCAGCAAAATTTCCAGTACTATCCAGGTTTGGTGCCGAAGCTGCTAGCAAAGGTTTGTGACTGCAGATCACCATTGTGGGTCACATAACCACACTGATCAACAGCTGCCATGCAATTCTTCAGTGGAACAGCTTCATTTAGGGTGCCTGTCTGGCAGTTACCCAGTGATCCCACTTGAAAGGGGATCTCTAATCATGGGAGTTGTCAGGAAAAAAAAAATCAGTCTGAGTCCCCTTGGGATGGGCAGAGAAAACTTCTTGGGCATGGATGCACTGGTGTAGGGGAGGAGCTGGGCAGCCAGACCCCTGGTTTGTGCTACTGTGGAAGTGGGACATGCTGTGGAGTCTGGGGGCGGGGAGGGAAGTTAATGGAAACATTTGCAGTGATATTTGTTACTGTTGGCTCTGGGTCCAACTGTTACTTGAGTGGCTTCAGCACATGGGATCACTCAAAGGTAGAAAAGCACTGGTATCCATGTGAAATGCAGAAAAGGGGAAAGCACATTTCCAGTCATGGATGAATTGGTATGTGACTTCCCATCCCAAGTTAGGCCTTGAAAATCAACCTCTGTTCGTTGCAGTCCTGCTTAATCTTGTTCTTTGTCAAGTTAACTTCTCCTTTCTGCATGTTCGTTTGTGACCTCCTCTTCCTATTTATGCTACTGGATTCTTCTGTCACCTTCATTACATATTAGTGTAGTCTGTGTTTTCTTCTTCATTCCCTGCCTCTAGTTTTTCTTTAATCCTTTTTCTGATTTCTCTTCTTTCTAATGCTGTGTAGCAGCACGTAGCCTTACCGAGTCATTAGTACCTCCTTACAGTGCTACAGTGTTTGACATGATTTGCTAGAGTGCCAACCTCATTAAGGAATCATGGAACGTTCTCTTTTTATCTCTTTTTTTCCTGTTTTATCTTGCTGCTGAGCTGTAGTACCCTGAGATCTCCTTTGCTGCCTTGTTTGGAAACTACAGCTTGCTATTCTCACCCAGGAGGTCTGGGACTGTGGGGTAGCTGACCTCCAAGCACCTCACTAGCTGAGGATTTCCTGTGGATGGCTGACAGTTGCACACAGTCCTTGCAGTCAGAAAACAGCACTTAACCAGCTTCTCAGGTTATTTTGGTAGAAGGATCAGTATAGGGTTATGAATTCCTAGTTTCAAGATGGGTTCTGTGGGAAGTGGATGAGTAG
Organism: Antrostomus carolinensis; assembly: GCF_000700745.2. Taxonomy (NCBI): domain Eukaryota; kingdom Metazoa; phylum Chordata; class Aves; order Caprimulgiformes; family Caprimulgidae; genus Antrostomus; species Antrostomus carolinensis. Next base: position 28,274 of record NW_010294716.1, read on the forward strand.
TCTACAATAGTGAGACAATAAGTGAGGCAATGATGAAGTAATTCTGTGTGAGGTGGGGAGGACACTGCTGTTTATTTTGGGTGTCGTTCTGATGATTCTTTGGTTCACCATGTGGTTTGTGAATGAATTTTCTGTACCTTTTGGCAAAGTACAAAGATCTTGAGTGGCTCATCACCAAGGAGGGTTACTTTTTAACTTTCTCACTTTGATATCAATGTGATGGATGACAGTGCTAGGGACATTCTGAACGCTGTATAACCTCTCAGGTTTTCTAAAGGTGATATACATCATGTGGAAATGTTGCCATCTGCAGAATGCTTCTTTATGAAGAATTTCCAGCTCTGCCTTAAATGGGAAGCTGGAGTGACAAAGTGATGGTGTCACTTTGCAACTGGCCCTTGAAAGATGGTCCATTCACTTCAGTAACCATCTGTATAGTCCTGTGTACCTGATGGAATATTTGTTGTGTTAGGCTGAAATAAAGAAAATAATGTTTATATTTCTTGTGCTGAGATTTGCAGTGAGTTTAAAAGCTTTCTGAAAAGTTGTTCTCTCTTGGCCAGAAGAAAGGTAAGTTTTGAGCTGGATCACAGGCTGGAGGTTTAGCACTGGTGGAGTTTTTATGAAATTTAAGTGTTAAAAAGATGAGTTGATACAGATTTCCTTCCTCCTCAGCGTGAAAATCAGCCTTATGTTTGCCTATGATTAATCAATTTACAAAGCAGGTGGAAACAGCAGATTACATACTTGGTTACTAGCAGGAGTGGCTTAAAGGGATAGAAACATCAAAAATAGAAGTTTGGAAAAAATAAATTCTGAAATCAATGGCCAGGTGTTGATAGGAGGGGATGGATGAGCAGCAGTTGGTGATAGATTCTCACCTTAATGATGATTGTATGACTTTATAGTGGCTCTTGCTTGGCCATATTCATCGTGCCCTGCTTGCATTAGTCTTTCTACTGGAGGCTCCTTGGGAAGTGTGGAAGGAGTGCAGAGATCTCTGCTTGGATTCCAGACTAGCCCTGTGTGCTGAAGGAGTGTTTACTAAAGTGACCTGTGTGCATTTGGGGCATGATAAAAGACAAAGTATACTATGGGTGTGGTCAGAACAAGTGGAGGTGGCTAATCCAAAAGGAAAGACCCAGAAGAGAGTGGGAAACGTGGATTATCCTTCTCAGTTTTTCTGTGGGCTTGACCTGACAGGCACACAATCTTGCTATGCCTCTGCAATGGCCAAGTAACCTGAATGCACAAGAAAGTTTTGCTTGGACCCAGCTCTCAAAAATATTTTTTAACTTCTCAGATCAGGTAGAGCTGATGGTGTCAAAGCAGATGACCTGCCTATTTCCTGTTCAGTGAGAGGGTGTCAGGGATATCACCTGCTTTGAAAGTCTTGCTAGAAAATGCTTGTTCATAGGTGCCCAAATATTAATTGGGCTTCTGGTATTTTCTGATTGGCTTCTGTTGCTGTTAGTATTTACTCATAATGGCCTGAAAAATAGCAGGAGAGAAGGTGCTGACGCTTGTAACTGGCACTGTTATTTTTGTGTGGCCAGTCCACAGCTCTTTTGCTCTCTCCATGCGCTCTTTTTGCACCAGATAACTCCAAAGTTGTTGTTTGTATTAGTATAAATACCATTTAAAAGGTTCAGAAAAGTGCTAAAATTCAACTATACTTCTTCCTATCAGTTTTTTCTTGTTGTTCTTTCTCATGTGTGCCCAGCCCCAGGCACATTGTTGGTGTGATAACTTTCAATTGACCTGACTGCATTGTTCAGCTGAACAGGATCAGTTGAATATTTTGACACCTCTCTCATCTGGGTGAGCTATTTTAATCATTAAGATCAGTTTCTCAGCTGGGAATACCAAATAGCTCAATCTACACATAACATTGCAAAATGTGCTTGTCTCTTTTCTTGTCTGTTATTCCCACCTTCCTCCCGCTGCCTTGTTTTTATCTCTCCAAGCAAATCTGGATGATTGCCTTCAAACTGAAGAACCACTGGCTATAATGACCGTGCATCCCTGTCCTGGCTGATGTCTGTCTGTGCTTAAAGTGTTTCTAATAGCTGTTCCAGCACAGGGAACCAGGCAGCTTTATTTGCTGAGTCTTGGGTTTTCCAGCTGCAGGATGGGCTAATTGGTTTAATAATGTTCTTGTGATCTGAATGGACAGCAGAATAGCGACATATGATGTTAGTATTATCAGTGGTGGTTGAAATAGTGGGGATGTGTACATACCTATTAAGTTGTTGGCTTCTCGGTTAAAACATCTTCAAGCAATTCAGAAGAATTTTTTTTTTTGCTGTAACATCATTAGAGAAGTCTAAATACAGGACTTTATTTCAAAGTCTTTACTAAATACTAATCAACTGATTGCTATTTTAAACCCTGATCTTTCATGAAACGTGGCTGGTTGTGGGTTCAGTTTTTGCAGATCATGTTGTAAAGAATGTTTTTTTGGGGGGTTTTCTTGGCTTCTTCAAGCCCCAAAACTGACATCTATTAAATAGGGAAGAAAGCTGAAGTATCAAAATTTAAGATGCTGACTTCAAGCTAAATGGAGGAAAAAACTGGCTCTGAGGTTTAAGTGAGAGTGCTCTGTGAATGGCAAATAAACACTGCTGAGTAGGTCTGTGGGACCTGAGGTGGTGGTGCTGTCTTCTAAGGCTAAAGGCTTTAAAGGCAGACAGAGAATGAGATGTGAAGTTGGTTCCCTGTTTTTTGCTTTTTATAGCATGAGTGATGACAAAATGGAACTGAACAGGAAAGACTTCCTGGGGAAAACAAGCAATAGCTTCAGAGTCAGGCTTTTAATTAAGCTGCTCGAGTGAAACTGCCATTTCAGAGATGGTGTGTGTATGTTCTGAGAGCCCCACGGGCTGTGTGCCCGCGAGTAGCACTGGACCTTATTAAATGGCTGCCGATGCCAGCCACCGATGTGAGTTTAAGTATGTGCCTCTGTTCTGTCCAGTGACACGCTGCCTTTTTCCTTTATAGTGTGACTGCCTGTAATAGATATCATTGCCTCAAGTAGCCTCTGTTCTGGCCACAGGACTGCATTTCAATACTGGAGTTAGTGCCTAGTGAAAATCAAAGGTATTCAAGTGGTACTCCTTTTTTTTTTTTTCTTTTTTCTGAGTGTAACTCTTCAAGGGAAGGCTTTTGTACCTCAGTTCTGTAGCAGTTTGCCAAAGCATTTTGAGAGATGAATTTCCTTGTTTGTAATGCCAGAGTTCTTTATGCAAAACAGTTCAACATCAAAAACATAAGCAAGATGTTGCGTTTGGGAAGGCAGTTCACATATAGCACTTTACCACTTCAAAACAGTAAAAAATGATGCTTATTTCAAATCTTGGACTTCCTCAGCTTTTTGTCAGGTTAGGTCACTCTTGAGTTTCTGTGCTGTATCTCGGCTTCACCCTCAGCAACGCAATTGGAATGGGAACTACAAAACATCCAGCAGTGGGAAGGAAGATGACACGTTGCTCACTAGCTCCTGCTTCACCAGGCTAATGTAGCGGAACTGTCACTCCTAATTAAGGTGAGGAGGGAGTCACTGTGCGCTGTCTGGAGATGTTTATTAGAATTGTTTGCTGTAATGAGAGGCGTGAGGATATGCTGAAGGAATTTCTCCAGACACAAGGCCTTTGACTGTTAAGATGGGTCCAGGTGAGGAGGTACACCTGTACAGGAGTACTGCAGGAGAGTGGGGAAGTATCCAGAGAGTTTACCTGACCTGTTCTCCTGGAGATACCAGTTTCTCTTACCTGTGCTGCGCTGAAGTTTGTTGTTACATCACACTTTGGTCTGAACAGCCTGTTGGTCGATGAGCTGTGTATTGCCTGCTTCTTGTATTGTTCTTGTCATGTGTCTCTGAGAGCTGTAGCGCCCTTCTGTAAGGTAGCAGGGATGCAGTTTGCTCTTTTCAAGATAAATGCTCTTGCAGTGGGAATGCATCTGCAGGGTTTTTCTGAAATGTTCACTTACTAAGCAGTTGTAAGAGCAGCTTCGGGGGGGTGTAAATGAATCCTTCTCAAAACTTCATTGTCAGTCACCCTGCTTTCCCGGAGCTTGGTATGAATACCTGTTAGCTGTAGAGGTGACAGCAGCTGCTTTATAAGCCTTCTGTCTTGCTGCTGCTTAATTCACTGTGGTTTTTATTCTGTTAGTGAAAAGTATCAATATATGTGCATACTACTAGAAAAAAGGTGAATTGGTTGCACCTATCACCTTTGACTGCTTCAGCCTGTGAAATATATCCAAGGTCATAGTATCAAGGCCAGAGCCATCCCAAAACCTTAGGGAAACAAGGGAAGGATATTTGAAATACCAGCAGGAGACACGTGGGCAGCTTTACTTTTAGCTTAAACCTGATAAGAAACCTGATATTTTGATTTCTGTGTGTGTGTGGAAGTTACCCCAAAGCGTGTGTCTTTGTGCAAGTGCAGAAAGAAAATGTGAAGCAGCTACAGCAAAGTACTCTCCACTCATGATGTTCTAAGCTCTTGTAGAGTGCTGTCCTGTGTTAAACTATCACCAGTGCCAACAGAGAGCAGGGCTAACCTGGGGCTTTAACCATTCACGCAGAATTTGTGTACGGAGTACGAGGAGCCAGGCTGTCAGCTGCTGTAAAGCGATGCTGTGCTCCTGACCTGATGGAATGAAGCCTGGGAATGTGTTATTCCGTGAGAATTGGATTGTACATTTTCATGGCTACAGAATGTCACAGTCTTTACCACCTTTTCCTGACTGCTGCTCTAAAAAGCACTGTAAAATAAATACTTGGCATTCATCATTTCACATCTGGGTAATGAGTCATTGGCAGAATTGCCTCGGCCAAGGGCCCAGTCACAATTGGAGGGCTGTGTTCTCATCTGCAGCTCTTGGGACTCTGCTGCAGTGCTAGTGACTCAGTGCTGCAGTGATGCTCTTTCAGACTTGCTGATCGTGTGGGACAATTGACAAAATACTTTGTCAGTTCATTTATTGCTGTTCTGCAGGTGTTTCTGAGTGTGAACTCCTCCTTGAAGTCTCTGTAGCTTACACATCCCTGGTGATAACATACGAACAGAGTATTCTTTTTCTCCTGATGTGTAATTTGTGGAATTTAAGTCCAGGTAGAGCAAGATGAGGACTTTGCTGCTTCTGATTGTGAACTCTACAGAGCACCAACAGTAGAAGCATCCAGCTGATGTGGTGGTACTGCAATGGCTTGTTTATAACTGTCTGGTAGATTGAGAACTCTGTTATCAACTGCTTATACCAGTCTCACATCCAAAAGCAGGTGTGTCATAGGAGATACCATAGCCTGGTCCATAAAGAAACCTTTTACAGCCTTTGCCTTTCCGGTGTAACAGTATCGGAGGGGTGTATCTTGTGCCCTCTGCCTCTTGAAATAGACTTTGGTCTGTGCTGGTGGCTTTGGTGTATCAAAAGGATTTATTGGCTTCTGTGATCAGGAAGAAATTTGTTTCTGTAGAGCAGTGATGAAACTTGCAGCATAACAGGTATGTGGGTGGTACAGGGACAGTTACAGACCTTTTCAAGCCACATGGGGTAGTCAACAGCACTACCTGCTGTTCCTTTTTGTGTGAAAAAAGCAGTTGGTCAATGTGTATGTTGAATCTTATGCAATTCTGTGGCTTTTTCCTGCAGAATTTAGCACAGACAGAAATTAGGCAGGTGCTGCCAATAGCTTACAGTTAAGTGTGCAATAAAAATAACTGGTGATATTTGGTACAATTTTTGCCTGAACCTTTTTGCAACTAGTTAAAAATTCTAGGGATTTTGTACGTTTAGTTTCATGAAGAGCCTGGGAACTGTCTAGAAAGACACCTTGAAAACAGTAAAAACAAATAAAGTTTGTTCTAGTGCAAATGGTTCAATTTGCTCTTTATTGGTGGAGTATGTGGAAACACATAGTGATTTGATCTCATATGTACATTTATGGGTTATCACTGGTGTTATATACCATCATGAAGCAGAGCATGAGGATTGAGAACCCCACCTATATTTGGTCTCTTGAAAATATATGTATATATTTCACATGGAGATGCTAGAAAGCTGGGAAAATACTGTCTGGGCTTCTAATTAAGATGACTTGGAGGAAATAAGCCAGCTGTCTTAAATATTGACAAGAATGAATACGGTTTGGGGAAGGCTTTGACAGTAAGCAATGCAGTGGTGGCCAGCTGAAAGGGTCAAGGACGTGTGCAAAGTTGCAAGACCTGAAAATAAGTCTGAAGGGACTCTGTGACTTGAACCTGACTTAGAAGGTGAGAGACTCGGAGGTGCATGGCACAATCTAAAGCCAAGTTCTCTGAAGGTCTGCAAATGGCAACACTCCGGAAGAGGGCTGGCTCAGAGCACTTCATTACTATGAATGCCTGAATAATGTTCATACTTTGTCATTGCTCACTTTTAGGGGGAGGCTGGCTTCCAATGCAGTATATTATGCAATGGTTTTGTCATGTATCAGTGATGATATTAACAGTCTAATGCTAAACAGGTTCTGAGGAAATGAGGAGGAAAAAAAAATTACTTACTATATTTACCCTGAAACAAGATTCAATCTGCCACTGTATTTAATGCTATATTTTTCATTATCTCACAAGCATATGTTGGAACCGCTACAGATGATGAAGTTAGCTGCTGGGCAGAGCTATCATCAATGCTTTCCATCTTTATTTTAATAAGAGGAACGAGCAAATTGTTTGTGACCTTTGTCAAGGGCTTCCTGGAAGACAAGAAACGTAGCTGCAACAGAATCACTAGCCTGGAGCCCTGCTGAATATTCAGAGCTTTAGCCTTGAATAAAACGTGCTGGTAACAAAGCCATTGTGTCTGATGGAGCCATGTCTACTACAAAAGAACAGGGATCTAAAAGCAAAAAGTTAAATCTTTTCTTTCTTCTTCCTTACACTTCTGGAACAATGTTGGCAATATGCTGTTTTGTTCAACTGCTCTGAAAAATGTATATTCAAGGCAGGAAGCTTAAAATTGTGTTTCCTTGACAGCTGGCTCATCATGCATATGCTGCTGTGGGGAAAAAAAACAAACCTCGGCTTTTGGTTTTTTAGGAAATAAAAAGCAGACATATGTGCTCTTCGTATGTGTCACATAAGGGGCATGTCCCCTATGGCCAAGCAGCATTTAGGACCAGGGAGATGCCATTTTTAGATACCTCAGACAAAGAGAACCTTCTGTGAAGCTAAGCACATGATACGGTATCAAGCAAGTAAGAATGCTGAGGCATGAATGGGGCTCTACGTGTTGAAGAACAGGAATGGTTAAAAAATGCCTTCCTGGCAGGGAAGGGGTTCCTTATAGATTCCTCCCACCCATGCCCAGAGAATTGGGTGGAAGTCTCACACTTTCTATGGTCTGTAAGATAAGATGGGGGAGACTTGATCCTGATGTTTGTAGCAAAGCCTTAATTTACCTATCGGCAATGTTGTCACGTGTTTTATTAATTCCAAAGGCACTACCTGATGCAGTCCACTGTGATCAGGGTGTTTCTGGTTAGATGTGTTTAAAACAAAACAAACAAAAAAACCCCCCAGAACAAAACTCCAAAGAAACAAAAAACACCACCACCAAAAAAAAAGAGAAACCCACTCACCCCTCAAAAAACCCCCCAACCAACAACAACAACAAAAACCAGCCAAGAGGTGTTATGGCCAGTCCATAGGCTCCCTGTGGTAGCCACTCCAGGGACTTGAATCATCCTTTAACAATAATGGTTTTGATATTTTTATTTCTGCAGTTCTTAATAGTTTGTAGAGATAGAGGATGGATCAGATGCTATCTTTTGATTCAGGTATAGGCTTTGCAGGTGACCTGAGACAAAACACTTCATTGTAGAAGTTTATTTAAGCCAAACACTAAAATGAGAGCTTCCAAAGACTGCGGCTGTAGAGAGGGTATGTTATCCATGTATTTTATGTACCCTCTTTGGGTTCTCTGCGTCTTGGAAAGCAGATTCTCTTTCATTGATTTTAAGTTAACCTTTTTAAACTTGGTACCTCGTACAGAACAGTACTTGTAGCAAGAAGGAGATAATTTACAGCCATATCTCAACTATGTTAATCAATCTCATAGCTGGATGAACGCTGAGAAATGGAAGTTAGCATTGTTGTGGGAGGCGGGTTATAACAGACATCTTGGAAAAGACTCATGCTTAGCTGTAATATCTCCAACAAAGTGGTGACTGGGTGTGAAAAAGGATCCAGATACAGATAAAGAAATAAACTTGAGTTGCAGTTCCCAGCTGGACACCGAGAAAAAGTGAGGAACAGAACAGGACTCCCAAGCTAAGTAGCAAAAGCAACCCAGTAATTTCCACCATGGAGTTGCATCTCTGTTTAATGTTCCCATACTATGTGTTTTACTACTAGTGTTGAACTTGAGTTAATTTTCTGTGTGCTAGTTATGAATGGCTTCAGTTACTTTCTGCATTAAGTATTATATATAAACACAACTCCTCCTTGACCAGTCTGGGGTAAAATGCTTAGTCCTGTGTGTGCCTGAACAAATATGTCTGTAGCTGTTATCCCTACATACGGTGATGGACTTTACGCCTCCGCTTCCGTAAGGTGGTACAGGAACATTGTCTGGGCACCGTTTCTGTGGTTAGATGATTTTATTTTGGCATCAGCTGCTTATTGGTCTCTGAAATCTTAAGTTATATTTCTCTTTTGTGCATGATACCCTGATGCACTGACACTGGTATTTTATTCAGTACTATATCACCAGACTTTGAGTGTAATTCTTGTGGGCATCTTGGGAAGTACAGTTATAAATGCTGATTTAAGCAGGTTCTTGTGGAACCTGGGGTGCTCCAGCTTGAAAATGAGATTCCAGAATTGATCCTTACTGTGCTTGTATTGAGGTAATGGCAGAGCAAAACCAAGGCATGGTGTCTTGCCTTGTGTGGTAGTGACCTCGCATATACAGCAGCGTTTTTCTTGACCTGGTGTCTGTGGCCAGTCATTTGGGTGGTGATCAGCAATGGCTGTCTGATATAAAGTTTCATGGCAGCAGTTAGTAGTGTGCTGTGCCAAGTCATTCTGCATTTTGTTCATTGCCTGTGAACTGAGATGTGTTTTGTTGGCAAAGGGCTTCTGTAAAACAGATAAGGAAGCTGCCCTGAATGGCCCTTGCAACACAAAGGAAGCGCCTGTGAACCAGAACGATGAAGCTCTTGAGTCACTTTTCGGCACCTTCCTCCAAAGGCTTCAAACCTCTTTTGTACCTGTGAATTGCTGGTGCCATTTATTAGGATTATTATCATGTTTGAGGCTTCAGAAATAGCGTGTCTGAAAACCGAGGGAGTCTACACAATTATTTCTGGCATTAATGCTTCTGTGCAAAACCATCTGCTGGAAAGCTTGGAGTGCTGAATGAAAGGTGTAAACCTGGATTAGCACTGATATGGTTTTCTATTGCATTTGGCTCATTCTCATCTCACTGGATGTTATCCAGGTTCCCTTAGAAGAGCCAAGATTGCCATCATACAGTGTAATGCCATATGTTAAGATTCATATGACATATTACCTAAAAGTCATAAATTATACTGTGTCTCTTTACAGGGCTGTGATTAGAAATGTTTATGTAAATGCACCTTCCAAAGAAAAATGGCACATGATGTTAAACAACAGTATTCATGGCAGCTCTAATGAGGTACTTCGACTCAGTCAGGATGTTGCCTTGAAAACAATCTGATCCCAGTATAATGAGAAATTAATGTCCTTTTTTAAATGCACTGATCTTAGATGAGGTTTCTGCTGGGGCTGGCATCGCTGGGGAAAATACTCTACACATTCTAATAACAAGAGGAAAGAAAGTGATTGAAAGACAAAACTGCAGAAAGTACCATTTTGTGGATTTGGGAATACCTGGTCTTGGGGTTGTGACGTATCTGGACATCACTAGAAGCTGATGTGGACTGGACTCAGGGGCAGGCATTCCACTCGTCCTGTTTTTAATTGCTGGTTTCACCAAGACCACTTATGCAACAATTGAGAGTGACTGTTGGCTATTACTCAAGTCACTTGGAGGACAAACTTCCTCTGCATAAATCCAGCTTTGCCAGAGCTTCCCAATGATTGTTGTACTGCCGTGGTCCTCTCTAGAAACAGGCATCGCTTCCAAAGTCCTTGCCTATGGAATTTCCCTCGGCATGTAAGTTTTTGGTCCTGGCATTCTGTGTCACTTGACAGAAATCCCATATGCACACAGGTATCTATAGACATGTCCCACTGTTATATGACTGTAAGACAAAAGATTTCACTTGGGCTATTCAAATGCTTTCATAAAAGTGAAAAAGTTAATCTCTGTTTAACTCCTAATTTTCTTGTGTAACAACACATCTCAAATTCTGCTAGTGACAGAATATGTAACATGCCCAATTAAGTTAGCTGTAGCTTTTTTCAATTGCTGTTTCAAAGACAAATACAGAAATCAAGTGTGCGAAGATGAATATGCTTAGTTAGAAAGCTAACCAAACTGAGCTAGATATTTGTGTATTGGAAAAAAAATCCCCACCATAAATAATGAATCAGATGGTTCTTTTAAGTATCAAAACAGAAGATACATACCAATTCTGACTAGACATTGGATTAAAAAAATCTATCAGGAACCCATTTAATGCTAAGAATAATGTGGGTGTTTTGTCCAACAATAGATTTTTTTCAAATCAGATGAAAGGATCCAATCACTCTAATTATCTCTAAGTCACTTTCTCTCCCCGAGAGATTATATCCGAGCTTTGTAGTGGCTATAACCGTACTTTGCTTTCTGTAATCTGCTGCCATATTTAAGACTAACACAATGCAAAATGGTGAAGATGTAAAAGGAGGTTTTGGATCAGTTTGGAATCCAAGTATTGGAAGAAGCAGGCAAACCAGGGCAACCCATTGGTTTGTTTTGAAGTGCGTATGAATTTGCACAGTGCTTACCTAAACTATTAGATTGTGGCTTCTACTCATTCTTCACATGGGGTGTCTCTCAAAGGGGCCCCTCTGCTGCATCTGCAAACCAGGATGGCTGCTCTGACTTCACCTAAGTTGTATTCTCTGTTCCCTGTGCAGATGCACAGTGGTGCTGCGTGTGTGCTGGTGTATTTTCTTACACGTGTGTACTGCACATATGTGTCTGTATCTGCCTTTTCTTGTCATCCGTACATCAGCATCAACGGGCGTGTTCCCAAGGCTCAGTGTCGCCGCAGGATCAGCTCTCACATGATTATGTGAGGGATCAGCATGATCGGCTGTCACTGATTTCACTGACATCTGTCCCCACAGTGAGACAAGCTGCAACATGAATTATTGAAGACATACACATGCAGATCTGTGTCATGATTACGCCAAACAATAGCTTTGCCACACTCCGGAGAGCTGAGGAGAGCCATGTGGACAGCTGCTTTAACCCTTTTTGACAATCTGTTACTATCTTTCAAGCGCTGGAACTTTCTCAGGGTTTGTAAAACTTGGGTAGCCTCAGTCTTTGCTCTCTGTTCTAAAATGCTATTGTGTGTTTATTGTCTGAAGAAGTTTTTGTAGAAACCATTTAAATTTTGGTAAGAGGGTTTGATTTTACAACAGGCTGAAAATACTGGACCTTATCCAGTAAAGAAAGTAAGCCCCTGATGAAGCTGAACCTCAAGTCAAGGAGTACTTAAATGCCTCATGTTAAGCATGACACTGAAAACTTGAAAAGCTTTGGGGCTGTGAGTGCTTGGGATGGCTGCATGACTGTCTGAGTAAATGGGTTAGGACTCAATCTTGCAAAACAATAATAAACCTATTTACTTTGGTCAGTGGGTGGATTTAAAACCCGTGCTGTACTATCACGACATTGCACCTATTTGTATTTGGTTGTCTTAATTGTGCATAGGATCGTTCACCACTGCCAGAAGTTACAGCTATGTGTACGTGTGTGCCAGCAGTTAGCAGCTTTGGAGGTGCTGCAGCAGAAATCAACCATAGGAAGAGGTTTGAAGGAAAAGTCATTCCATAAGACACTTCTTTATTTATTCTGTGCATTGAGTTTAAGGCAGAAGAAAACACAAAGGCAGTAATACCCAGAAGAGAGAAATACTAATTATTTTTTTTTTTAAATCAAATTATTAAGTAGAAACTAACTGAAGCTATCCTTTGGATGACTGGAAGGCTGTGATAAGGCACAAAACAAGGAGGTGTCATCTGTGTGAATAACTTGCTCGCAGTAATGGTGAAGGTGTGGAAATATTCAGCATTTGAATAGATAGTCATGAGTTGAGAAGCATGATTTGGGTAGGCTGCTTTAGCAGCTGCACTCTTTATGCAGAGGAAGAAAAGGGTTTCTTATTGATGTATCAGGCAAAAAAAAAGTGTGGTTTGCACAGAAGAGGTCTCACATGAGCTGTCAGTAAAGAAGCAGGTAGCTCCTGTCATTACTCATGCTGTGACTTGAGGACTTGTAGGCAAGACGATATGTTTTAGGGATCTAATTTGGCACAAAATGTTTTTTTCACAGTGCAGTTGAACCATTAGTTGAGACAGTGAAAGCAGTTTAAGATGTTTGTATCCACCTTCTCTCCCTGTTCTTAAATCTCCCCTGCGATTCCACTGGATGAAAAATGGCTCAATGTAATGACAGGTTAAAATGATTTCTCCTGGTGGAGAAGGGAATAAGACAAGCTGGGGAGCTTCGCAGGTTGCAGTGGCAGAGTGTTTTGCCAACTTTGTGACAGTAAAATTAGAGGGGCTGGTAAAGAGAGGTGGGAAAATGTTTAGGAAGTGCACAGGCTGATGTCAGTAGCAGGCTATTAATAATACCATTAATACAGTGTAAGAAGGTTATTTTGAAGTCTAGAAATTTGGAAACGTACTCATCTAGATAAAGATGTGTTTAATTTCATAAGGTGGTTGGTAGTCATGTCTATTAGCTCAAGTCTTGTTGCCAAGGATAAGCTGATAGAGACATCTGAGTATCAAACTATCTATACGGTGAAATAGAGGTAAAATTTATAGGTAAATTTTTTAAACCCCCAGTTAAGTAAGCAACTTCAGAGCCTGTGTGACTTTTATGTGTAAGATTACACCTTTTTTCTGTTTCACTGCAACTTGAGCATTTATTGAAGTGAAGCAGATGGATATGGGCTCGCTCTCGTGACCATGGGAGTCTGTGGGAGGCTTTGCGTTCATTTGCAGTGGGGCCTTTCAGGTGCCTCTGTCTCACCAAACCTCTGTGCTAGCTTCATAATTAAAGGATGGTTTAGAGCTGTGTGTGGCTCTAAGAATTTGACTCCACGGAGAGCTGTGGATAACCGAGAAGCAGACAGTAGCCTTTACCCTAGGCAGCAAACTTCCTGCAATTATAAGAGTTTTCACCAGCATCTCCAATGAACCTTTTATCTGCTGGTTTAGTTTAGAAGTGAACAACACTGGTGGATTTTCCCTGCTGCTCAGTGTAGGTTATGGGTTATTCTGTGTTGGCTCATGATGAGTGGACTGCTTGGGATGATGTCTTGGGTTTTTTGTTTGTGTTTGTCTCACTGTTTTCTGCTCATACGCGATAGATATTGATTCAACCAAAGACTTAATATGTCTCAAACACTGTCAAAAGGAGAGGATGAGCTTCCTTCAAGGGTTTAACAGAAGTCAGATGTGGCTTTCCACCTTGGTGCAGAAGTAATTATAATCCAGACCCTTGGACCCGGTGTCGTGCATCAGGAGCTATGAATATTTGGAGCTTTGCAGGAATGGATTATTTGCTCTAAATATACTCAGAGTAATTGTATAGCTCATATCCAGCAGGTCAGGATTACAGATTTCATTACAGATTTCAGAGATTGGAAGCCTTTATACAATTACTGTAAGTCCAACTAAGAGGTAAAAATCATTTCCTCAAGATGGAATAGGAGAGGATACTGATCTGACATGACTTTCCCTAGGCTTCAGTTTCATTAGGAAAATAAAAATCCTTCGTTTTCATCTGGATTTGATATATCCACGGACATATGGCGTGTCAGGTGTGATACATGCTTGGATCATCCCCTACATCTCTTAAAAGATACACAGAAGATCAATATTTCTTGACCCTATGCTTGCTTGATTCTGTCAACTGTTTTCTTTTGGACTGGCAGCTAACTGCACATTTCTTGCAGAATTAATCTGATTAATTGCAGATTAATTCTGCAAGAAATGCCAGTACCTTGGTTTCAACTTAGTTGCAACATGGAATGAAAAATAAAAATAGCAAAGAAACACTATAGGAAATTGTTATGGTTACACATGTTTTTTGTTTCGATTTTCACTTAATGTTTTAACAGGGTTTTTTACATTTATAATAAAAACAAAACAAAACCACCAAAAGACTTCTAAAACTAATATTGTGTAGTAATAAATTGTAAGTTCCGCAGTCAAGGCGCTTCAGTCACATGACAAAAAAAGCTTTTGCTCCATTCTCTTCCTGAAGTTGACTTCAGTCAAAGCATATGTGATGCTACCAGAATGATTTTTCTGTTTTACCAGAATAACTTTCTGAAGGGGATGAAAATTCTTTCTGGAAAGCTTACATCCAGCTCTGACAGGCTCTGCTGGCACTAGTGAGCCTCTTGATTCATTAATGTGATACTAAGTAGGAATTAAGGCATGAAGCTCTCCAAGATTTTGATGTATGTATTACCTTCCTTGGGGAAAAACAGTAGAGTTGTGTGATTTGAGTGGGCTGCCTCTGTAAAAAAAGGGGAACATTGATTTCAGATGATCTAGGATCCAGAATTACTGCGTGCATGGAGCAGAAACCATGAGACTACAAGAGATTTTTCTTGAACAACTTGGCGAATGCTGGGAAAGAGGGTCTCTTGCAAAAAGCCTTATAAGGCAGGGGAAATGTTACAGACAAGTTGAAGGAGGATGTCTGCGTGTTAGAATACGTGAGAGCAAATTGTTTCTGAGTGATCTATTGCTTTGAGTTAGAAAGTTCTGATAGCAGAGCTGGTATTTCTGGAACTAGAAGGCCAGTGGCACTGGGACTGAGAACTCATAACTA
>NW_010294717.1:0-66838 GCF_000700745.2 Antrostomus carolinensis
CAACCCTAACCATTCTGTGATTCTATGATCTTGATCTGCTCATCTCTCAGGCTTTGCTCGAAGGTCAGCAGTCCAGTTCTGCCCCTGAATCCCCAGACCAGCCTCACCCTTTAATCTTTCCCATGGCAGGAGCAGAGCTGTCCTGCTCACATGACAGCACCCAGAATAGGAGGATAACACCTATAACCCTCCCATATAACTCCATATGGGAGGCTGAGTTGTCTGCTGTCTGTGAGGCAGATGTTCCAGATTTTTAAATCCAATCAGCTGTTAAATGAGGGATTTTTCAAGGACAAATGTGGGAAGAGAAAAAGGAGTTTCTGGTCCTCTCTGATACTTTTTACAGCCTCCTGAAACCTCCACATCCTGTCCCAGCTCTCTCCTCAGCTTCATAGCCTGCAAAGTCACTGAGCTCTTCCAGCCCCCAGAAGCCACACAGGCCTTTCCTGTTCCCTCCAATGCAGCTCCCCAAGTAGCCATGTATCTCAACCCTACCTCATCACACACAGGTCTCTCTTGAAGCCCTCTGAGCCTCCCTACCCTGCCAGATCTCCAGTGTCTGACCAAACTCCCAGTTTCCCCTGTCCTAACCCACTTACATGTGAAATGTCCTTTGCCACCACCTAGTTTAGCCTACATTGTCAAGGTGCCTCAAACCAGTTCTGAGATTAGTTTTGAGATATACATAGCCTGAAACATGTTAATACTCAGTCTTTATCCTACCATAATTCAGATAAATTATTAACTCAAAACAACATTCATAGAACTATGAATCATTAGTTTTGTTACCAGCCACCTGAAGTTACTAGAAGTTTTTAACTCTGATGCATGTTGGTTTAAAAGACTGGTCAAGAGTCTTTCTTCTGCACTTCAGATACTGAAGTCACATTAAGTCATGAACAGTCTCCCAAGTTCCCTCACTACTCTGTAGTGTGAGATGGGTCCTATGCAAACAGGTTTGGTGGTGAGGGGATTCACGTTTGTGAGATGCTCCTCTCTGTTCTCAGTCACTACTGGCCTTGCCTAGGGGTCTCAGCATATAGTCCTATATTAGACGGTATAAAACCAGGTTGTTGCCTCTTTGCATATATGGGGGAAAAAGTTAATAAAATTATATTTTAACTTACATTTTTTCTTTTTAGTAGCTTATCACTCTTGCTTTCCCTGTCACTTTATGTGGAAGCATCTTGTACCCAAATTTCTACTTCTTTCTTTATTGCTGTCCTGTTATTAATTCTGGCCTTAATATGATCTTTTTTTGCACTGCTCTGTGCATTTCTGTAGCAATTCTTCCAGTGCTGGAATACCAATGTAAAATTAGTTGTGATATCTGAAGGGAATTGTCAGTTAATAAAGGCTAGGGAAATTACCCCTGGAGACTTTAAAAACTTTCTTCAACTTGCACTATATTTTGATTATAAGAAAATATATTACATTAAAATACAAAATCCCTGTTTGTTGAAAGAATATGCCTAAGCTGCACCTAACAATGTGGTACTATATCTTGTCAAGTGACAATTTACAGAACCACAAAATCACAGAATGACTGAGGTTGGAAAGCACCTCTGGACATCATCTTATGCAACCCCTCTACTCAGAGCAGGGTAAGCTAAAGCAGGCTGCTCAGGACTGTGTCCAGCTGGATTTTGAATATCTCTAAGGATGAGGCTCCACAAAATCTCTGCTCAACCTGTGCCAGTGCTTGACTACTCTCATAGTAAAAAAAAAACCAAAACAAAACAAAACTGAAGTTTCCTGTATTTGAGTTTCTCATTATCCCTTGTCATATCACTAAGAACAGCCTGGTTCCACTTTCTTCCTGGCATCAGGCATTTATACACATTGATAAGATCCCATGTGGGACTTCTCCAGGCTCAACAGTTACAGCTCGCTCAGCCTCTGATTGCATGTTGGATGCTCCCAGCCATTAATCATCCTTGTGGCCATTTGCTGGACTCTTTGCCCCTTGAGCCATTTCTGCAGCCTGTCAAGGTCCCCCTGGACAGTGGCATGATGCTCTTGTGTATCAGCTACTCCTCACAGTTTTGTTTCATCTGAAAACTGAGGGTACATGTTGTGTCCCATTGACCAGGTCAGTAATGAAGATGTTTAACCAGACTCAGTGTTGACCCCTGAGGTAGTCCAGTAGTGCCTGTCTTCCAGATGGACTTTGTGCAGCTGGTTGCAACCCTTTGAGGCCAGCAGCTGAGGCTGTTTTCAGTCTACCTCACTGTCCACTTATCTATCCCATACTTCAGTATTTTGTCTGAGGATATTATGAGAAAGTGTGAAAAGCCTTGCTGAAGTCAAAGCAAACAATATCCGCAGGGGCGTTTTTGTTTGGTTTGGTTTGTTTTTTGGTTTTTTTTCCCCTTGTTCAGCAAGCTAGTCACTTCATCATAGAAATCAGGTTGGTCAGCCAGGATATCTGTTTCATAAAACTATGCTGACTACTCCCATTCACCTCCTTACCCTTAATATGTTTGGAAATGGCTTCCTGGGATATATGGTCCATCACCTTCCTTGGGATCAAGGTGAGTCTCACCAGTCTGTAGTTTCCTGAATCCTCCTTCTTGGCCTTCTTGAAGATAGGAGTGACATTTGCTTTCTTCCAGGCCTCAGGAGCCTCCCACAATAGCCACAACTTTTCAAAGATAATCAAGAGTGGCTTTGCAATGTCATCAGCTAGCTCCTTCAGCTAGCTGATCCAATAGATCTTTGTATGCTCAATCCCATAGATCTTTGTATATTCAGTATGCTTACATGTTCCCTGACATGATCCTTCTCCACTGAGGGTAAGCATTCCTGGCTTCAGGCTTTACCTCTAGTCTCAGGGATATGGGATTGCTGAAGGCAGGGCTTACCAGTAAAGGCAAAGAAGATGTTTAGTACCTTGGCCTTTTTAATGTCCTGGTGGAGGAATTATACCAGAAGTATCAAGTGAACACAGGTTTCCAATGCAAGGAGCCAATAAAGCAGAGTTAATATGACCCTCAGATATACAGAGACTGGGGAAAAAAACAGACGGTTTGCTTCTGTATCCAATACTGGTGAGAACAATACTAGAACAAAGTGCCTGAGTCTTATGGTAAATAATTTAAAGGCAATAGATAAAAAGCTGTGATTATTATTTGAAAGCTGGTAGATGCTCTACACTGTGAGAGATTTTAAAAGCTCAGCATGTTACAAAAAAGGAGGGGGAGGGAGGAGGATCTTAAACCAGAGACTTTTCAGAATAATTACTTCTTAAGACCAAAAGGATGCTTAAGTATTAATCAAGCACAAATTATTGGGCCTACTTGAAGAGGAGCTGACCTATGACAGAAAAAAAGGTTGAAAGATCAGATACTGTAACAGTTTTTTCTGTTTAAGTTCTCTGGATATTGAAAGGAGATTGATTGTTACTTTCTGTGTACTATATGGCACAAAAGAAAGTAACTCCAAATTAAACTTTTAATGGCAATTGAAGAAAGAAGGAACATTTTTATGCTTGGCATCATTTTAGTAATATATAACAGCACATTCTCTGTGTTGTTGAATAAAACTCCTCATGCAATTCTGCAGGCATCAATAACACTTATGGCTGCATTTAACTGGTGAGCTTGGGTGCTCACAGTGCTTCCTGCAGTCTTGGCCCTGTGCTTGCCCAAACGGAGAAATATGTAGCAGCATATTGGCATACAAAGGACTGTCCTCATGCACAAGTTCCCATCCGGTGGCAATCAGGACACAGAGGAGAAGAGGTGGGGGGATGGTAGGATGATTACGATTTCTGCCAGGACGTGGTTGTGGTTCTCTACTTGATATTGGAGCACTCCCAAGTCTCACTATATGTGCTAGGATATACATAGAATTGTTATACTACTGAAAGCTGTTTTCAAATTACAAAATAAGTATTTACTTATTGTTAGAGAGTAGAAGGATGTTTTAAATAATCTCACATATTTCACTTTGCATATTGCTTCCAGACTGCTTACATTTGTCTTGTTTTTTCTCCATTTACTTTATAATGCTCACAAAAAATCTACAAATATGTGCCCAGCTTGGGGGGGAAAAAGAAAATTGCTTTACATTGCTAGGGCAAAACTGAATTTGAAATCAGGTATCTCAGGCCCTAGTTGATGCTTTTATATTGATGAAGACACACTGTTCCTGCTTACATCAATTTCAGGTTCCACAGATTTTTGTTATGATGTTCTCCTTTGGTGGCTACAGAAACCACAAAAGAAGACTCTTTGTGATTTCTACAATATGCAAAGTACATTTTGGATAAAATTATAATTCCAGAAGTATTCATTTAGAATGTCTTCATCTTGACTGCACCCTGCATTAAAATCTTGAACTTTTAGCACTTTAATGTCCTAAGGATTTTTCCTGTAAAATCTCAGCATTATGGCTTGCATTCACAAGAAATGTTAAAACTCTGACAATAACAGAGCAATTAACAGATGAAACGCTTGTTTAATTATTGTGTTGATCAGATCTTACTCTGTCATGGGAAGAGGAAGCTGACCAGGTCCACCTCATCCACCCTGCATCAGTGATACATTCATTTAATATCACCACCGTAAGTAGCTTATACACACACATACAATTTTCTTTTATTCACTCATGCTCTTTCATGTTATTCAGTTTTACATGCTTTACAAGGGTAGGTGTGGTTGTTTCTTTATTTTTCTAATTCCTTTGCCATGTTCTGTTTAAATTATTCCATTTGTAAGCATAGGCAAGTCGATACACGTACGTTAGTTTCGGCACACATTTAACATTTATTAGTTTAGATGTTTTTTGAGATTATAAGGGAAGATGGCTGCAAAACCAAAATACTTTCCAGTCTAATTAATTTAGACCCTTTTTTTAATCAGTTTGGTTTATGTATCTTTTCTCTCTTTCATTTGATCTCTACTTTTGTCTAATATTCAAATGAATTAACAACTTATTTAAAAAATAAAATTGTTTTAATTTCCTTCTTCATTGTGTTACTATGAGCAGATGACATTAAGAAGCTTTGTCTTTGCAACATTAGTGCATTGTTGACTACCAGAGATTAAAACAGAGCTTGTGAAGATTAAGCAGACCTGAGTTCACATTATATCAGAATATCATATACTATCTATAATATTACTAGCGTAATGCACAGACCTGCATTATGAGGGTGCACAACTGTGTAGACGGCATGAATTGTCCCTAACAGGACAAACCTTCCTGGGTTTTCCCATATGAGGAAAAGCTGAGAGAGCTCAGACTCTTCAGCCTGGGGAAGAGAAGAGTGAGAGGGGATCTTATCAATGTCTATAAATACCTGAAGTGCGGGGGCCAAATGGATAGGACCGGGCTTTTTTTGGTAGTACCCAGTGACACGACAAGAGGAAATGGGCAAAACCTGGAACACTGAAAGTTCCAGACAAACTTAAGGAAAAATTTCTTTACTGTAAGGGTGACGGAGGACTGGAATAGGCTACCCAGAGAGGTTGTGGAGTCTCCATCTCTGGAGATGTTCAAAACCCGCCTGGACGCTTTCCTGTGCAACCTGTTGTAGGGAACCTGCTTTGGCAGGGGGGTTGGACTAGATGATCTCCTGAGGTCCCTTCCAACCCCTACCATTCTGTGATTCTGTGTTTTCCTCCACCTTGAAACTTGTTCTTGAGTTCTTGTGTGAGGAATTAAACTATACATTAGAACAAACAGTTGGTCCTTCAGATTTAAAGCTATATTATAAAACACCATTTTTGTTGCAACTCAGAACCAGAAATACGGTCATGACAGTCTTGCATATGGGCCTGACTCTGCTACTTGAAGGTTTTTATAGAAGTTTAAATCTTTGCAAAGTAAATGCAAAATAGACTTTGATCTTCTTTTATGACTTTGTGCTCATTTTTTAGAAGACTAAATAAAAACACAAAGATTAACACAGTTGCAGAAGAGTACAATCCTGTCACACATGTTTCTTTCTCATGATAAAATGAGAAAACAGCTTACAGGGAGACACATTTTTCATAATTTTCCATTATAGGGAGCTGCAATGAAAATATGCTAATCAGAATGCATGGAGGGAGACAGGAGAGAAAATATGGGTGAGTAATCAGTAATATCCATTTGGATTTATTGAACCACCCAAACATTTGGTATTAGAAAAGGGAAAAAGGAAGAAAAATTACAAATACCTAAGTCAGACGTTATTGGCATAGATGGTGATGTTCAAACATAGTTCCCTGAAGCGACTTACCAGCATTACTAAGGTGTTTTTTACAGTATATAGAAAATATATTTCATCAGTTATCCATCTGTAAAAACTAAGCGTGTATCTGTGGTAAAGTTTATATAGCAGACATTCAAGAATAAAAAAGTATTTTTTCCAGTAAAACTTACATGATCTGTGTTTCTAATGTACACGGTTTGATTGGCTAGTGTATACTGATTTAGGTATTCTGTATGAAAATAGCCTCAATAAAATCTGCTGAGGCACCTGTGCTGACACTGAAATTGAAATCTCTTTGTCAGTACCTTTAAAAAGAGTAGTAACTCTTTCTAACCTCTCAGCTAAATTAATTCATGAATAATTTAAAATATCATTAAATACCTTGAAACTGGCATTCATTATAGAACTCATAGCATTGGACTTATTCAGACTCACAGAAACAAAACAGTGGATTCCACCAGCCTCACCAACTGATAGTCAATGGAGGCCAAAAAGGTTTATAATGTCAACCTATTCAATTGTTGATATTCATGGTGCTTGAAATCGTCTTTATCTATCATCATCTTTACTCTCCAGCCCTCCAGTCTTTCCACATCCGTTGTGCTCCACCCAATGGCTTTGGGGAAGTCCTCTTTCATGTTTTCATTCTTCAGGGAACCACCATCCCTCCTAGGCTCTCATTATCCTCGGAAAGGAGGTTGCTACTCAGTATGGCCTACAGTGAGTCAGTCAAACTGTGTTCACAGATGTTGCACAGATAGCATTTTTTTCCCTGTAGGACAACAATGTGTTCAAGTCAGCCTCCTTCCTCATTTTCTCTCCTGCCAGTTCTCTCCCTTCCCATCCCCAGGTCTTGAAAGGCTGAGCAAGCCATACAGGACACTGCCTGAAAATTATGAAAAATATAACTACGGAGGATTTAGAGGAGGGATAACAAGAGTAAAAGAGGAACATGAAGGAAGACCTGAATGGACAAATGGGAAAGAAATTTAGAAAGAAG
The DNA here is from genome assembly GCF_000700745.2 of Antrostomus carolinensis. Lineage (NCBI taxonomy): Eukaryota > Metazoa > Chordata > Aves > Caprimulgiformes > Caprimulgidae > Antrostomus > Antrostomus carolinensis. Next base: position 7,200 of record NW_010294717.1, read on the forward strand.
GGAAAAGGAATGAATGACTAGAGGAAATAAGGTAACAAGATTGGGCAAGAAGTAAAAGAAAATAAGGAACTAAAAAAATATAGCAAAGAATATGGAAATATTAAAATAATTAAGAGGCAGGAAAAATTAACCAAAGGAAAATAAAGCTGCATTGAAAAACCAGCTTTTAAAAATGTTTTCTTTTCATTTCAGGAGGAGAAATAAATACTACTTTGAGAAATATCACAGCATAAGCTAGGGGCATGATCCACAAAAGCAAAAATATGAAAACAAGGAGGGAAGTTGGAAAGGGTACCACCTCCACCCCCCCCCCAAAAAAAAAAAAAAGTAAAATGCAAGGTAGAGGAGGAGCAGCTTAAGCCTTTTTACTGTTTGTTCTCTCCTCTTTCATTACTAATGAGCTGTCGCTCCCTGAGCAGGCAGTGTTTGGCTAATGGAGTCTCAGCCCCGAGGCAGACAGGAGTGCCTCACCTCACGCAGTAGCCAGCACCTCTCCCCATTTCGGAATAGGGAGGCTGGAAGGACTCTTCCAGGCTGGAAGGACACTCCAGGAGAATCCCAGTGTGTGTCCAGCAAGGAGAAGGGGTGGACAACTCCATACCAAAACTCATGCCCCTTTCCTTTTCTAAACAAGAAACAAAAAGGTGACTTAGTGTTGGTGGTACAGCTCAAAAAGCTCTCACCACTTCTCTCCCATCTGTGTTTAATATAGGCTCCTGGAGCTTTGCTGTAACTGGAATAGGGAGGCCCGGTTTTCTTCATCAGCTGTGCTGTTTTCAGCTGATACAAAACTAGTGGCTTCATGGCAGTGACTGCCTTCTTGACCTATTGGAAATTACAGGTGAATTGAAGTCCTCTGTTGGAGGCTAACGGGGCACCATGGAGTTAGGCAGCCAGCACAGTGGTTGTGCATTATTCAGCAGTCCAACTGATTTAGACTTAAATAGTTTCCAGTCTGTAAGCAAGTAAGTAGACCCTGAGGAAAACAAAGTTTAGGTTAGGCTTATTTGCTTGTCTACAGGAAGGCAAATTCAAGGGTCTGTACCCTGATCTGGTACGTGCAGATCTTCTTATGAATTTGGTTAGGTAAAAACAAACAAATCCCACACGCATACACACACACAAAAAAAGACTACATGATACTAGGTGGGTTTTCTCATGTTGTTGCTTGATCTTCATGTGAACATGTTTAGTCACATGACAGCGCCAAGCTCCCCGCGTACCTCAGGCATATAAGATGCAAGTGAAACTGTCATCTCACACTTACTAGAACTGGGCAAATATATATTGGTGGTTCTCATAAGCTCACTTTCTTTTTGAATGTGTTATACCTCATCTGAATATTCTGATTTTTAATAGCAGAACACCTTGACAAAATTTTGTGTGTACCATTTCTTAAAAGGAATTCTAAAATAATGTAATTTTAAAACTCCAGAATATATTGTGCACATATACATTTCATTGGTGAAGAGAATGTTTTGAACCAATTTTAAAAAGTTGCACCGAGTGATATAGTTTCTGATGAGTTCAGCAGAGCAAGCTCAGTCATGCCAGTTTGGTGAGAAAGCTGAACCTCACCCAGCTGTGAGATTTTGCACTGGAACCTCAAAGCATCATGAGCAATTATCTTTGAATGTGGGCAATGACTATAGCTAAAACAGTAAAATACTTTGTACGGGTGAAAAACAATCTATGTAAAGTTAGCTTAAGTGTTGTGGTGAAGGGGTTTTTTCCCCTAAGCAAGTCATTTCTGGGCATATGAAACATGCCTAGTCTTTGCACAGGTGTACAAGAGGGGATGGAGATTGTTGCTCTCCGGCTTCAGAGCCACCCTGGCCAGCCCTGCCAGGGCAAGCAGTGGAGAGCCAGCACAGCTTGTGGCGATGGAGGCAAATACAGTTATGGTGCCAGAACAGCACCGACTGCTTTCAAGAGTTCCTGCTTGCTTGTAAACACATTCCACACCACTAAGAGTTTTGAGAGCTAGGCTTCTACAAAAGCAGTAAGAAGGCAGAGCCACCAAGTTTCCCTGTTTTCAGGCTGATCCTGATGCAGTCCAGTGGCAAAGTATTCCACCAGAAAAAAGGTGAAACTTTCAGTGCTGGTGTTTATGGCACTTAGAAATAACATTTAGAAGAGACTTCCTGCAAATGCAGAGTAATGTGACAAAAGCAGATCTTTGAGGGCTGCCACATTTCCAGTGATTAATGATTTCAACTGAGTGGTTGCCTACCGCAACCAATTAAGTTCTTCCTTCAAGGTGCAGCTAGAATATTTGTGGAAAATTCCAAAACATCTGTAATACACTTGGCTGTCTGCCAGGGCAATCATATAGATACATAAGAGAAATGTTTATAGGTCAGCATCACCAAAGTAATCAAGTAATGATAATAAGAAATATAAGAGCAAAGTAGTTATGATTTTGACTTCTATAGTTATGAAGAGTGGACAGAATTACAAAACCTGGTTCAATGCATACTTCATTACAACACTCTGTTAACTTTCACTTCTTTGGGCCATCTTTCACATCTTTGGGTCATCATCTTTTATTTCCTGTTTTCTCTATCAAAAACTAATATTCAGGCATATTTGTCTGAAAATAAGTTCTATATACTTTAGATATATATATATTTTTAATAAGAAATATTCATTAAGACTTAAAGTAAATCATATTCCTATGAAATGCGGAACTGCTCAGTGTAGGTTCATTTCAGTACCTTACTAATATGAGCAATATCAACTATCACAGTATTACAACAGATGAGGGAAAATCACGACTGGTAGACTTCAGTTATACATAAAAATCTCAAATGTCACTTCAAATTAACAAACTATTTCCACTGTTTCACCTTGGCTTAAATATAAATAGTTACTTCTTGTATTGAATTATAAATTACCTTTCAGTGAAAGGAAAAATAACATATCCATTTTAGTGTATGTATAGAAAGGGAATAGTTAAAATCTGATATTGAATAGAACATACATTCGTTATATATTCACATTAGATATAGCACAACCACTTGCCTTTCAACCACCATCTCTTCGTCAGCTTCCTTCCTGTCAACTCTCATCACTGAATAGCTTTTCATTGCAACAAAAGCTTCAAAAAATTTCTTCTGGCAAAATAAATAGACTTTACTTTCCCCGAAAAATAACTCTACATAAGTATAACTATTTGTAAGAAAAATGTAGTCATTTAGAAATGTTCAATATTAAAAGGGCATATTTATATTGTAGGTAGACTAATAAAGCAGAAAAGCAGATTAAATATGTTCAGTAAGTCTTTACTTCAGCGGGAATGGAGGGCATTTGTTATTTATGACGTTGGTCCTCTGGGAGCAACCACTACAAGTACTGAAGCCCTGCTTCCTGGGAAGTGGCCAGACATCGCCTGCTGATGGGAAGCGGAGAATAAATATTTTGTTCTTCTTGCTGCCGCATGTGCTTTGTTTCTATTAAACTGCCTTTGTCTTGACCCACGAGTTTGGAGTTTCTTTCCATCTTATTTTCTCCCCTCCCCAACCTACTGAGGAAGGAGATGATAGAGTGGCTTGGTAGGCACCTGGCATTCAACTATGGTCAACCTACCATCAACTTTTAAATTTTTATGTTGTAATTATGGTATTAAGGACTATACAAGTACAGAAATGTGTGCTGTGTACTTCCTGATTAAGGGGGTGATGTGAAAAAGTACATGAGTTTCCTCCTGATGCAAACTTCTGATTTATTTTTTCTTATATTAATAGGTAATTCAGTATCAGCTTTCTCTAAATACCTTTTGTTTATGCCTGTAAATTAAGTGGCTTACCTTTAATATTCTGAAAATGTTAGGGTCTTGGAAATAATTTCTATGAGTACTATTATTACTTTTGCATGCCCTTAGGAGAGCTTTCTATTTATACAGAATAGGAATAATAAAACAAACAAACAAAAAAAAATAACAAACAACAAACCAAATCTGTTTCTTATATTTAGTATTTTCTGATAACAAAATTATTATTGTTATTACTATTATTGTTAGACACTCAGTCACCAGTTCAAAACATTTATAACAAGCCATAGCTAAAGTTGCTGACTATGTAGTAAATTTCAAGAAGCATACACCTTCTGAAGTCACAATCTAGCTTTCAAATGTGATAAACAACTTTAATTTTGTTGTTGTTGTTGCCAATCCCAACATGCCAAGCTGAACTTGGGAGCAGGTGTATTAGCTGCTCCATGGAAGACCTGAGTAGGGCTGAACATATGCAGTGCCCACAGCAGAGGACCAAGGCAAGCAGGCATGTACTTAACTAAAATAGTAGTAGGGGAGCCTAAATTAATGTTGTGCCCAGCCTAGCAGAATCAAGGCCACATTTTTTTATTTCCTCTGCAACTGCCCTAAATATCAGGTTAATTGGGGTGGAGCCATCATTTCTATTGGCCAGACTCTACTTGGGCAGGAATGGTCAATGTAAGCAATCACAAAAGAGCTTAGTGGTTAAAGTCCTAACAGCCAGCACCTTCTGTGCTTTTAATTTATGCATTATTTGACACTAATGTATTTCAAATAGTAGTTATGGTCTTGATGCAGATTACAGGTCTTGACCTTTGTGAGATAATGGTCCCTTCTGACCTTTAAAATCTATGCTAGGTTGATGCCTTTGAATGGCAGTCACTCTCCTATAACTTTTTTTTTAATATAGAAATAAGATAAAAATGTAGTGTAATAATTCATGTTTTCATGTAACAAACTATGTTTCTGGGGCTGTACCTGATTGAAGTGTGTCTGAGATCAAAGACTAATTGGTGGTTTCTTCTTATTTATTTAGGGTTTTTAATTGCAATGTAAATAAACTGAAATTGTGAAGGAGTTTAGAAATTTTTTTTCTGTAGTTAGCAAAAGCCCTGTTTCCAATATATTCCTTTTCTTGAAAGAAATGTACACAGTAACTGGGTTTACATAGTGAATCTATCATTGCAAGGCAATTTTAGCTAATATTTGTGTCCTTAAATACTTCATAGAGTAAAAAAAAAATCTTATAAGAGGTTGAGGTTTTTTTCTGTAAGGTATGAAAGAAGTTCATTAAAGTTTTGAAGAACTGAGATTTCTTTGGTATTCTGTGGGTTTATTGTTGAGGGGCAGGAGTGAAGACTTTATGTAAGAGACCTGATGTGAAAAATTATGTTTTCTATTGGCTAATAAGAAGCTACATTCAATAATTACCTTCTAGCATACTACTTCCTTGCTTTGAAAGTTTGTTGCAGTGTCAGGTCAATAGTTACAAGAATCACAGTAAGTTAAAGCTGTTTTCTTGCAAGGAACTAGCCCTATGGTATGGAAATAAGTTTGTCATTGATGTTTCACATTGGCTGCAAGCCTGCACACATGCAAGCTCATACATAGTCCATTTTATAATTTATACTTTTTTGTATATTGTATGCCATGAATATGAATGTAATTTAAATTCAAGCACACTCTTGTCCTCTAGCTTTGAAAACATTTATTCACATGCTGAACTGTAAATCATTGAGATTACTAGTAGTTGTTATGAACATCATTAAATGTTTTCAAGATTAAGACAGTCTTTTGGTTAGGGAATTCAAGAAGATTATTTACATCTGCTTAACAAATATTCTTATACTGCATAACATACAAAGCTGCATAAGATACTAGCAGAACGTGTATACCTAGTGACAGAGAGGACCCATGCTGAACAATCTGCCTTTCTCATCACCACCTGTATAGAAAACTGAGTAATGATGAAAAAATAAATGCTTTTTTGAACACACAATTAGAGTACCTGAAAGTCACAGAAGGACTGAGAAATTTTGAAAACTGTATTTCACATTCGTACGACTGATGATAACAGAAGTTAAGGAATGAGAAATATTCTGAAGTGCCCTGAAATTACACACAATTCTAGGCTCTGTCTCTTTCCTTGTATTTCTCTTGTCACTGTTAGAGAAATGTGAATATATGGGTATCTGCGATGCTATAGTCACTTGTAAAGTAGAGATTATAGACAAGAAGTTATAAGTGTTAATAGATTCTCAATTTTAAAAAAAGGCAAATGGTTAAACTTTCAATGTAATACTGAGAGGAATATTTGATCAATAATCTATCTGCCTCATTGGATAGACAAGAGCTTTCTTTTAGAAAATTTGTGTCATATAATCTGATTATTGTAAATTAAGCAGATAGTTTTACTGTTGATGTAAACCAGGTTGTTGGAGATGTTATGCAGAGTGAGAAATTTAGATCTTCCTTTCACCTAACAATAAATGGGAAAAATCTGTAATAGAAAAATCTGTAATAGAAAAACCCTGTTAACCCATACTTGCATTGTATTTAGTTGAAGTGCTGAAGTTCAGAAATTGAGGTCAGATTACTGTTATATTCTTGCTCTCTATAACATTTATCTGTTTATATACTTCATTGTAAGTAAGCACATATTAGTACCCTTAAATCTGTACCTTTTTCCAAAAAGGACATACATTCTTACACAAAAGCAGGCTCATGAGCTCCCTGTTCTCTGCATGACAGGAGGGAAAAACTTCCTTTGTTTTTTTCATTCACCAAGGGAAGGGAAGAAATGCATGTGTCCAGTACTGAAATCAGGGGACTATGCATAGTGCATTGAAAGTTTTGGGGATAACAGTTTTTGGTAGATGATGATGCCAGGCATGAGATAGAGCCACACAGTAATATCTACCCTGTCCCCTGGGAAAATGTAATTTGTACTATGTCTTTGAAACAATGGTGAAAAAGTTATTTCTAATTCCTTATTAAGCTATGTTACATATTAAACATATAAATGTATGTCATCATATTGTGTAGCTGTATTTCAGGGTCAGATTATTGTCCATCTCAGCAGGTGTACAGCAATTGGCTATATTCAAAAAGAACACCTTTGAGAATGGTGTCCTGTACTTGAAAAGTACAACCTTCAAGATGATAGAAATCTTCATCTGTGACCCTCATGAAAATAAGTATTTTTTTTATTTTATATTCCCACTACAATTGTTTATCTTGGCAAGTAAAAGAGTATTGTAACCGTAGTCTGTACGGTTAATGTTAACACATTTATGTTAACACTCACATATGCACATCAACGTACCCACACACACTGACCTTACTTGCACATATTCAACAGAGTGGTTAGAAATTGGTATATGAAGGTATGCCTGATACATTATACAACAACATGTATATTAGGACTTTTCAAAACACTGATGTAGTTTGTGGCACATCCACCAGGATTTCTAAATGTCCATTTGTTAAAAGCGTTGCAAATCCCTATGAGAAGTGCACAATGGTTTTAAATAGGGTTTGGGTAGCAATTACCTCAGATTGACAGAAAAATGAACTTTTGAATTTTTGAATTTTAAGGATAATAAATATAGAATTTTTTTGCTTTTGTTCTATGGGTCAAGTCTGATAGATATACAGTAAGAATTTTGCCTAAGAGACAAAAGTAGAATTTCAGGATTTACCCTGTTTCCTGATTTTGTGGTTAGTGGCTGGTTTCCATTTATGTTCTTCCTGTCATACATTTAGCTATAGTTAAGTGCAAGTCTTCTCTCTCATCTGAAACAGGGATTTTTCAAAGTAAATAAGATTGTGATGTTAAATGCAGAAAGCATAGTCCATTCTTTTAATCATATGAACAGTGACTATTAAAGTTTTAGATTAAAAAACATATCATCTCATCTACTTAAAAGTGTTCAATTCCCTGTTTTCTTTCCCCCACTTCTCCCTCCTTCCCTGTTTCCACACTGATTTTGTTCCACTTCCTCACATGTGCTCTGGTATGCTCAGTGCTCAGTCCCCTTGGAGATGTAAGGCCATAAGCATTAGAATCATAGAATCATAGAATGGTTTCAGTTGGGAGGGACCTTAAAGATCATAGATAATCTTTAAGGTTCCAACCCCTCTGACATGAGCAGGGACACCTTCCACTAGACCAGGTTGCTCAAAGCCTCATCCAACCTAGTCTTGAACACTTCCAGGGAGAGGGCATCCACAACTCTTCTGGGCAACCTGTGCCAGTGTCTGACCACCCTCACAGTGAAGAATTTCTTCCTAATACCTAATCTAAACCTACCTTCTTTCAGCTTAAAGACATTTCCGCCTGTTCTATCATTAACTGCCCTTATAAAAGTCCATCCCCAGCTTTCTTGTAGGCCCCTTCAGGTACTGGAAGGCCGCTATAAGGTATCCCCGGAGCCTTCTCTTTTCCAGGCTGAACAGCCCCAACTCTTTCAGCCTGTCCTCATAGGAGATGTGCTCCAGCCCTTGGATCAACCTCATGGCCCTCTTCTGGACTCATTCTAACTAGTCCATGTCTTTCATGGACCAGTTAAAAGACTCATAGCCATTCTCTTTTTTAATAAATTAAACCTGAAACCAATGGAAAGCAGATACAAGGTTAAGACAGTTTAAAGGCTGAACTATTCTAGCAAACACTTCGTGCCTCTCAATTGTTGGTGGGGAAGATTGCTTTTCATAATGCAGAGTCTGTCTGTGAACTTGTGCTTTGTCCAGGAGATTGGCTCCGTGGGGAGATCTCAGAGGCTGGCAGGGAGCCAGTCCTCTCTTCATTGAAATTTATTGGTGTTCGCTTTGAAGTCAGGAAGAGTTTGGCCATCTTTGTCAGGAGGAGGAGTATTCAAGTGCTTGTTCTGCGTGATAGCAGAAGTGATTTTTCCTTTCACTGAAAAACTGAGATGCCTCTCATGTTCTGTCCCCAGCTGTGCACCAACTCAAAGTAATCATGCCACATACTTCAGTGAAACTAATTATAGCTCCAATAAGCTGTTTGGGAATGCAGTTGTGATATCTCAGAATACAATTCTATACCATTCCCCCAAAGGTATTTTATACCAGAGGTCTGATCTAGCTATAACCAAGATCATTAATTAAATCAGACCACATCAATGCTTTTATTTTGTAAAATATGAAGGCAGCAGCCACACCTTCCCCTGGGTAGCAGTACATCTCCTAAAGCCTCCATCCCAGGGAAAAGGCAGTTGGGTGAAATCTTAATATGACTCACGTGCTCTTGCAATTAGATTATTCATTATAGGTGTAATCACTGTACAGAAGCTTGCCTTGCCTCTTACTTCTGCAAGGTTAGATTTTGAAATGGTAATAGTATATACATGCCAGAAATATTTGATCATATATTTCAGATTTGTGAGGAAATTTCATCTGTTGTAGTATTTTCCAGTTGTGTTTAATACTTTAAACTTTTGATCTTTTTATTTCATATCAAGGTTCAGAAAAATAATTAGTAAAATCCTGCATGGTTTTAAATATTAGATCTTCAAACTCTCATTTATCTCTACTAGAAAGAACAACAGATAAAGCAATGGCTCCTGTATTACTTTATTTATCTCTCACAGATCCTATTTTATTCACAGATCAGCAGGGTCTACTTAGACATACTTGCATAGAACTACCAATATACTTTTTCCTGTTAATTGTGACCAACAATTTTGCATCAACTACAAATGTTTTACAATATATGCATGAGATCAAGAAAGATACATGCTTTGGAAAAACTGTCATGAAATTCTCATTTAAATAGCAATCTTATTTCCCAGTCGCTAACTGTGAATTCACTACTCACTAATCTGTAGAAGTAAACAAGCTGATAAATAGTTGTTTATACAAACAAGTTCTTTGCAAGAAAACGTATCTTCTGGCAACACAGCTTCTTTAACATAAAATACTTTTTGAAAATCTTGATTAAACATTTTCTTACTGAAGTAGGACTCTTAAAGCATCTTTAAATCATGCACATTGAAATACAATAGTTTGAAAATGACAGGTGAGTTTTCTTCTAATTCATATGGTTGTAGCTCTTTTCAAGAGAAGGTGGGGGAGTATTTTATAACTATTAAAATATTTATTTTTAAAATGTTTGCTAGCTTGTGTCTCTCATTGTCTTAGTGCTTTCAGCATCAGAGTTTGCAATCCTAATTCCACATCTATCAGGCAAAGAGACATGTCTATTCCATTTGCTTTGTGAAGACACCTCACAGTTAGCTTGAGACGGAGATATATATGTCGTAGGTAGCCCTAAGAAGACGTAGCAAGACAACTTTCCCTAAGACATAGCAAGACAACTTTCCCTAAAAACACTTCTGATATATGCTATGTTATTGTCATAATTTTCCAGGCATAGGTTGCTTTTCAAATTTTACATTCAAAAATAGACACACATCCCCCTCCAAACCTAAACCCTGTTTTCCCATGTTGTTACAAAATTGCACAGAGATTAAAAAAAAAGGGTAACAGAAATCTCAAAGTTTCCTCGTGTAACCCCGCCAACAGACCGCTCTCTCTCTGTCCCTCATCTTCCTCCCAGCTTGCAGGGTTTTGTGTTCACCTGCCGCCTCAGCCCCCTGTGCCCCCTGCCCCCAGTTCCCCTGGAAATCCACCCCGAGGTCCCCATTTTGATTGGAATCAGACTCCCCTCTAGTGAGCCAGAAAAGAGGTGTCAGAAAGTGATGCCATCTCCTGGCTTTCTCCTATAGCAATTATCCCTGTTCCACGGGTCACTGTGATGGAAATTGTGCCTCTCTCTCTCCCTGCTTATTGAGTGTGTTTTAAAAAAAAAGGCTTAGCATGGGAAAAACAGAGAGAAACAACACAGGGATATTGGAAAGCCCTGGAAACGTAGGGGCTCACCATGCTTGTTTTTTTGCTTTACTGGAGGGAGCTCAGCATTGCAGGGTTTGTTCAGCCTGTAGGGAGGGACCCTAGCTATGGAGACTTGGCACACTTCCATTGTCAGAGAAAGAGTCCCAGTTTCAGCCTTGGGTAAAAACAGAGAGTCTCTGCAGGATCACATGAAGCATATTATTTATACATAAGTATAAAATCAGAGTTCAGGCTGGGTTAGAAAGTGACTGGGAGAAACTGAACTTGCAGGCAAACATTGTGTTTCTTGGCACAGGAGCTGAGCTCGGCTTAGAAGGTGACGCTTCCTTTGGTGGTTTTTATTTTTATTAATTGCATAAATGGGAAATAGGTTTGAGTCCATTTAACTCTGTTTTAAAAACAGTTTGTGTGGTTAAACTAAATATAGATAATGCTTGATTATCTGCTTTTATGGCTACTTTGTCAATGAGAGAGTGATTTATTACTCCATTTGCTCTTGCTTTTCTGCTGCAGACTTGCAGAAATGGCTTCAGTTCTTGAGAGACCAGGCTGGGTCAGAGTGCAGTAAGGGTGTTTAAGGCCACTTGTCAGAACTGGGGCGTATCCTGCAGCTGTGCTCGCTGCTCCTTAGCCCTGTGTTTGAAGCACCGTCTCTGTCAGGTCCATAGCTTTGCAGGATTATGCTCTGGGGCTGTCTTGGCTTGTTTTGTTTTGCTCAGGGGAAAGGAAAAAAACTTTTCATTCAACAATGTGGGTATTGTTTGTCTTCATTTACAGAGCCATTAATTGAATCCTGTATTTTTTTTCAGCATTTCTTCTTTACTTTTCATCCTCTGTATTCTTTTATGATCTGATTTGAAATACCAACACAGTTCCTTGGAAAATCTATTTTAAAAACCCTAGTAATTTCCACTCCACAATTACTTTTTTTCTACAGATACAGTATATTGTAGGAAATACAAATGTTTACAAATGTTTATATTATCTTCCTTTCAGTGGCTGCAGTATGAAGTAAACACATTTCATGTATGTCTGCGGATCATCTGAAGTGTATAGACCAAGTGATGTGCTATTGGTCAGTCTTAATTATTTCCTTGTTGTTTTGTTTTTCACATGAACACCAAACTATTACAAAGAATAAATCTCTATAATTATTAGCTGAAATATCAGTTTTCCAACTGTGGTCTGAGTGGCACCAGCGAAGCACAATTTGTGAAGTGTCTTTGTCATTTTTACTTTTTTTTTTCTTCTGTTTTCACAGATTATTTTTTATATCCTTTTCATCTATGTCCTTTTGAAGACAACGGTGTTAAAATGCATAATTTAACAGGTTCCTACTTGCTTTCGTGATACTAGCTGCATTTCAGTCACGACAGCTTTTTGTAAGGGTTAAGCTTTATATTGATGTCCAGTTATGATTTACAGTTATGCTATTTCATAATGTATTACTTTCAAAGTATCTACAGAAATCCATAAAATACTGAAAATCAAAATCAAAGATTGCAAGTGCTCCTTGTATCTAGTACACTATTAAGTATTTTATATCCTTCGCCCAACTTGTAAGTCGTTAACAAGTAATGTATGTGCTTCTGCATGCATTTGTTCTGTTTCTCATATGTTTCCAACAAAATACATTTCAGGTGATTGATTATCATAGTTCAATATTTCTCTTAACTAAGGGATTTTCTTTCTTAATATCTCTGTACACCTTTAAAATAAACCTAAATGATTCAATTCATCATGTAAAATTAGTTTGCTAATAAAAAAATTGAAAGTGGAATACTACTGTCAAACTAGCAAACTATATACTTTATTTCTGATATTAACCAACACTTTTGTCACTGACTCACCTAACATTTGTCGCCACTACTGCAAGTATCTTGAAGATTATCTAAAGAGAAAAATAATTAAATTAAATTGCTAATGCTGAGAAGGTAGGAGATTATAACCAGAAAAAAATCACAGGTTTAGATTTTATTTTTAATGGATTTATTATACAAGGTTATAAATCAAAGCTCTGAAACAATACTCTAAAGTCAAATGTTGTGACTCAAATCCAGGAATTGTGGTCAGCATTATATTTTGAGGTGAAAAAGTGACTTATAGATGTTGTATAAGCTAGCAGTGCTTTAAATGCTTAGGAACAAATTCTAGCTGCCATGGCAGACAACGTGTGGCTGTGCATATCCCTGCACCTGGGTGGCCTTGGGAGTGCATGCAGGTTTGCAGAGTCCCATGTCCGAGCTGTTCAGCAGGTCCTCTCTGACAAAACCCAATGATGCCTGCAGCATCTCATGGCCCTTGGGAAGAGGGTGTGTTCTGTGCTCTCTCCAGTGTGCTGTACTGGCCACCAGACACAGCCTACCCCTTCTAATTAGGGACAGGGAATGAATTCACAGGGCAGAGAGAGCTCAGACAAGGGGTAGGGAGCATGCAAGCCCCATTGGACGATTGTTGAGGAAAGAGCTGGTTTAGGACTGCCCTGCAATTGGAGTCCTTCATTTGCCAGCCCAGTTGTGAGGAAAAAGGAAAGAAATTTAGGTCACAAGAAATCTTAACTTTTAGGTATGAACTGTTCATATGCACATCAGTCCTCATCTCCCATATTTTGTGAAGGACAGTGGGTCTGGCCTCCTCAAACCTCTCAAACATTCATAATTCAAAGTTCTTTCGGAATAAGATTTTGAAGAAATTTTGCATGACTATTTCTTCTTGGAACAAGTTTGCTCTACCTGTGAATCAAGTGAACTTTAAGTCTCCTATTAAATTCCACCTCTTTCAGACAACCTTTTTGACCTCCTCTGTCTCTTTGCATCTATTCCTGTGCTTAACCCTTAAATAGTTAGTGTTGCAGTTGTTCGAAATAGGCTGCGAATTTCTCAGGGCGGGAAACTTGTCTAAATTTGTATTTGTAAAGCACCATCCACGCTCTGCACCTGGGGCACTGTATGGACAGTAAATTATCATGAAACTTCTTAGTGAATGACTGATGTGTCTAAAACTCTTTTTCAATACAATGATTTGAAAAACAACAGCTTTTAAAGTTTAGAATTAAAGTTATGATTGGAACATAAACATTACTGATGCTAAAGATATTTAAATGTTATTTCTTTTACCAATAATAAATGGAACTCCAATTTAATAATGGTAAGCAGTCTTCACTATAATTGCCACTTATCTTTGAAAAACATTTATTTTTCTAATTGTGTTACTACTGCCATAAAGTAAGGAGGTATTGTCATAAAAATATAATGTTTTTAAACACAATTTGAATTTCACAAGGACAGGAGGATATTTAAATCAAGTGTTTTACCTGAGCCTACAGGTTAAAAAAAAAAATATATACCTACTGTTGTTGGTTGTATACCCTTATAACTCCACAAAATTTCAGTGCAATTACTCTTGATTTGCACTCTGCTGTAAGAAACAAGCATGTCATGGTTTTCCTCGGGAAATCGCTGTACCAAAGATTGCTGTAGGCTGTGTGAGCTTGCTAGGCACGTGCCATCATGCACCTGCCTTGTTCAGATATGCTTCCCTGGATCCATTATTGGTCACTATCAGAGAGAGGGAACTGCACCAGCTCTGGTTTGATTTGGTACGACTGCTTTTACAGCCTTAGATATCTGTGGAGGACTTAAACTCAAGCTATAAGATTTGGACCAAACAAATAAAATTACGGCAATGCAACATTTCTTTAATAATTAATTCCTGACATGTTTGCATGATTTAGGAGGCTTGTTTCCATAGCAAAAGCCTGGAGATACTCTTTCAGTCTTATCTGACCTTCTGCTGCAGCAAACCTCTCATTGGTTTTGATCCCAATCTCTCTTTGCAAATGAGAAGCAAACTTCAGGGAAATGAATGGAATGTCATAAAACTGGATTTTAAATTAGAATTGGACCATTAACACTGTTTTAGAGGCTTGTAACACAATTGACTTCAAAGAGCTCTCTATGACCTAAATGTGAAGATAAAGGGAACTTAGTTTATTGACTTCATTTGAGATTTTAGCTTGAAATTACTCATAATTTACCTCCTTATTCTTACTTCTAATGCAGATTATAATGCAATCTAGTTACAATCCTATAAAGATGTGCAAAATCTGATGAAAAGCACAAAAATGAATTGAACATGCAAACACAGAGGGAAAGCCAAGTTTCTCCAGCACTGTTATTTTACGGGATTTACCAGATTGTACAGAGTTTGACAAAGTTTATGTAGCTTTGGTGAACATCTGTTGTGAGCTGTAATCTCAGGACAATGTGACTGCCAGAGCTCAATTTCCAACTTGTCCTGAGGCCTTTTTATGCTTATATATGCCCCACCTACAAATGTGCTTAACTAAAAGGCTAGTACTTATGAGTGATGTTCAGTCAGCATTTTCACACGATTAACTTGCCAATTAAAAATGGGCTTGGTACTGAGTTTAGAAGTTAACTTAGATACTCCTAGCTCGGGCAGAGAGTTGCTTTCAGGCAGGGTGAGGCCAAGTCTGATTTTGTAGGAGATGTCACGCCTGCTTGCAGAGAGACGCCGTGACTCGCCAGGGAGCTGGCGTGGCCTCGGCTGGAGCACTCCCTCGCTTCGGCCCTTTTCCCTGGATGGCAGCCAGGGGCAAAAGCACTGCTGTGAGATAGGAGCGTGACTTCCATCCAGTGAGTGGCTGCAATTTTGCATGATGCATCTTCTTTGTTTACTGTGGTTTCTTTCACATCCTTGGTATTACTGCCGTACTTTGGCATACTCTACTACGTATGACGGTTTCCGAAAAAAATAATTTCCCTCATCAGTTTAAATTCTTTAAAATAATTACTCTGGGCATAGCCTAATTGCATGTTGTTTCCACTGTAAGGGAAAAACCATGTGTGTCTGGAATTTGATGACTGTAGCGTGCAAGAAAGATTTACAGTGTTTTAAGTATATTAATTATATCTATTTTATACTAAGAGAGAAGACAGAAGATAGCACAAAGACGCCTTTCCTCTAGATGACATACAGACAGAACAAAACAACAGCTGTTTGTCTTTGGAAATGCACCTCTGGTTTTTTGTTTTGTTTTGATTTGGGTTTTTTTATCTTGGAGGTTGAAATCATGAAAATATTTGGAAAATGATAAATTGTTCAGATGTGGTGTTGCACATGGAAAATGCACATTGAAACAAATTGGTTATTAAATGTATCTACTTATACATATGTATGTAACATTATTCAATTTGTGCAAATAGTTGTGATAACCATGAATACAAATTAGCTGTCTGTCATTTACACATATTGTGTCTAATATTTGGCTTATGTATTTACATATTAACATGTGAGATGTTGTGACATAAGGGGTTACCTTCTTCTTGACTTCCCCATGTAATAAACACAAAAACATTTGAATAATCAGAAAACAGAGCTTGATTATTTTAGACAATTGCAACAATTACTTTTGGTCTGTACTAATATCCTGAATTAGTCTGAATAATAATGAAGAAACTTATATTTCCCTATCACTGTCCAAATCAAATAGCAATACAAGTTCTCCCAGTGGTACTTGTGTAGATACCGCTCGTCAACACCTCCTACTCTTTGTGATCGCTTCAAGGGCCTTATCTTCTGTACAAGATGAAACTTGATTCATTTACATTTTCCCTTTTCAAAGCAACAAGTAGTGAAAGCCAGAAACTCTCTGAGACCTACATTTTTCACATGTTCCCTGTCAATGTAATTCATGCCCTCCTACTTAAGTTAGACATAAAAAAGTATATTTTCCAAAGGAAATAAATAATGCTCTGAAGAAACCCTGCACAGATTTGTCTCTGACCATCTCACTATATTTGTTGTATTTAGCAACATGCTCCAAAGCTTTTCAGTGAGGGTGTTATGTTTTTTATGTTAATGGCATTTTCTGCATTATTGGTGCTTCCATAATGCAAAACACCATTAACGATTATGAGAATCAGAAGTCAGCAGATATATTCTAGTAGCTATTCCAACCAGTAATTTTATTACTCTCATGGGGCTTTTTTTTTTTTTTGCTCCAAAGTTTACATGTTGTTATTCTTAATCAAACTTTGTAAAAGGTCCATACCATTGAGACTTAAAGTACCTCTTTGGCTCCTGGGGGGAAATTATTTATCTTTTGTTTAAATGGGATTTTCATTTGGCATATTCTGCCTGAAAGTTTTACTGTATTTACCATTTTAAAATAATGTAGATAATTCATAAAGGCAGAGAACTAATAGCAGCAAATAACAGTATCAATTCTTACAGTTTATTTGATGTAGACAGAAACAAAAATTAAAAAGTATGTGTAAACCTGCTATAGTGAGGTGGGCTCCCTGTATAACAGACTTCTCAGCTCTGAAGTTCAATTGGCGGTTTAAGCAAAAACAAGATCCTATAGTTTTTCTTTTGTTGACAATAAAATTTGGGAGCTGAATTCTGTCTATTAATTACATTGACTCTGTTCACCAGTAAACTACAGAAGGCAAATGCACACTGTCAAATGCAAGTTGTTCAGCTAGCATCTATTGGCAGGTGTCTCTTCAGAGAGTGGTGCTGTGTCTGGGGTGTCACTCAGCATAAACACTTTATCAGTCTTCTTCAGCACAGCAGGTTTTTTAAATTAATTGTAGAAGGCTGCATTAATCATCCCTTCATGCAGCACCTTTCTCCTTCTGTCCATATTTACAATGCTAACTTCCTTCAGTCAGTCTCACTCCACAAAACACATTCAGTGACCAATGTCAAATCACATATGTTTGATTTGTGTAGCCAATGATTTATCCAAGGTTGTGCTGGCATGAATATTTTATTGGTTTGCAAGACTATGTAATAATATCTCAGAGTCATATCCTGATTAGGGATGATACTTAAATTGCTTCATACTTCAACATTTTTAGTTTTAAAAAACTTAAAATAAGAACCATAGTCTTGTAAACCATCCTACACTAGCTGCAGACCATTGGCTTACTCCAAAGGACCATGAGTTGTATTCCTTATACATATAGTAAATGTGGGTTGAAGATCACACAAACTTGACTACTAATTTTTGTTTTGAAAATGTATTAATAGGCCTAGGAATTAACAATGATAGGGGAAAAGAAGATCACAATGCATTTAAGGTAATACAGGATAACAGTGGTATATTTTCAGTGATTAAATAGCTTGATAAAACTATTGAATTCTTTTTGTAAGAGCCAAAGAGTGCCAGGGATTTAATAAGCACTTAGGATCTCCTTGACATTCAAAAGGCTGACACATTCAAGAAAATCTTTGTCCTCATTGTCTCCAGTCTGACTAAATGGCAATAAAATGATCAGCCCAGAGTTGACTTTCATAATATAAGGCTATAAAAGACCTTTACAGGGTCACTGAGTCCAGCTCCTTTTTGTTGTAAGCAAAACGTCAGAGTTGTCCTTTGCCCAAAGTTATCAAGTTCCCATCTCCTAATAATTAGATGTGTTGTTCACTGTCCTTTAATTATAACTTGAATGACATGGCAGAAAACTGATCCCTTCTTTGTTTACATTGCTTTAATTCATTGAAAAGTAGTATACCTTTGAGTGGAACATGCACAAGTTCCTCTCCTTCAGTAACTGTAATAAACCTCTCCTATTACTTACTATAACACGATGTAGTTAAACTGTGTATTACAAGACCGTAGGGTTTCTGCTGTAATTTGTGGGAACAGTGTACTCTCAGCAATTAGAATACTTTGTGACAGGGTACTGATTCGTTGTAATACAGCTTTGTAAAGAAATACAAATGAGAAAACAAAATAAATTCTTTTTATTCTTAATATTAAATAATTTCTTCACAAATCACTGAAGTTTTTTACAAGACAAAAACAGAAAAATGTCCCTGACCCCAGATATAAAAATAGCCATCTTTAAAGAGAGACTACCCTTCCAGGTGAGAGGAGAGTTGCTCAGAGGATCTGTCACACAGAGAGACATGATGGTCCTTGAAGAACTTCAGTCCTCCTGAGCTACCATTAGAGAAAGGCAAGACTTAGGATATATAAGCAACTTTTGTTTGTCTATTTGCTTTTCCTCTAAAAATGTGGTTTCTGACTGTGTGGGTAGATAGAGATTTGAATTTATGAAATTTGAGATTCCTAAAGGTAAGAAATGTTTCAGATTTCAATGAAGCTGACTTGGTAATTGTGTTATATCCCAAGGACTTGACTGGCCTGGAGTAGCAGACTTGTGGTCTTGGACTATGTGATAGAAGCCACACAAGCCTGAGAATTGTGGCCTCAAAGTGCCCAGAAGGGGCCTCCATGATTTGGTGCTACTTCAGAGTTCCTTCTGAAATAGAAATTCAGTGATCAGGCTTGTCTTCCAGTCATTATCGCTTTGTTTTGAATTTCCCTCTTCCTTTTTTCTGTACTCAACCTTAGCTGAATCTGAGATGAAGAGGGACTTTCCATGCTAATATTAGCTTTTTATACAATCACACACATTTATTCCTTATAATAAATTCCTCCTTGGTCACCTATTTCCATGCTTTACCAAGTCCTCTTCATAAATTGTTCTTGGTGTTTTCCTTTCTCTCAACATCATTCTATGTCTCTTTTTTCCATAGTATGTTAAACTCCGGCTCCTTCAGTGCTAACATGATTTACCCATCCATTTGGGGGTCTGGTTCCCTTCATGCCCCTGCCACACACTTGCTCTGCTTCAATTAATCATCTGGCTTCTAATTGATCACTTCATCTCTTTGTGCCATCTGTTACTGGAAAGATCTCTTTCTTACTCTTTTCCACCAAACCTTCCCGGCAGAGAGCAAGGCCCATCTCTGCCTTCAGATGACTCTTTCACTTTCTCTTTTCCCCCTATCCCAAAAGGCACCATTTTCTCAAACTCATGCTTTCACTGATCTGCTTTGTGACTTTTTGTGAATAATGAAACAGCCTTCTTGATTGAAAAAGAGACTTTGATGTTATAACTTCCGGTAGGATTTATTTTATTTTTTAAATGGGCAATATACTTAACACAAAATAAGAGAGCATTTTGTTGCTGGGGTTTATTTTGATGACAGCAGTTTTTTTCTGCCTGACAGTTTGAGACAATGTGCTGTGTTACAACTGGCCCATTGTTTTGATTCCTTCAATTCTGACATGATGAAAAAACACAGAAAATTGTGAGATAATATAGAAAAAATAATTTTATTAGAAAATGTTGTTAATTAGATTTTTTTATGTTTCACCATTCCTTTTTCACAGAGAGTAGAATGTCCCTGTCAGGTAGAACTGTGCACTAATCCATCGCTCTGTGTCAATTATAAAATATTATTGGTGAGGCTAAAACAAAGGATATTTTCTTAGATGCAGAGGATCCAGTCTAGGATTAGCATCAGAAAGTAAAACTATTGCTGGGTACATGTACTAATATTAAAGCAAAACAACTGTATCTCAGAGATTCTGATGCATTTTTGTGTTTTATGGTATCATGAGAGTTGCTGGTATACAAGTCTGCATGCAAGTTGAAGTTACAGTCTTCAAAATAAAGACAATCTGAAGCTAGCTGTTAATTTTTGATTCTCCTTCTTGTTAATTTATGTTATTCTCTTGCAAATGGGCTGGATCTCAACTTAAGCTTTCTTTATAGTTGGATAGTATGAGTGAACTACTAGAAAAGAAAAGGTGTGTTAGGAAAGTGACTCCGTACCAAAGTGCAGTTTCTCTGGCCAAAGAACAGCCCTTCCCCTCCAGTGCCTCCCAAAGAGGTCTTATCCCACTTGTGGCCCTCTGGAGCAGCCAGGAGCCTCTGGTTGGTCCAGACAGGTTTCTTTGATGCTTCCTACTGAGTCATTTGGGGACCCGTGCTGTGTGGCCCAATGACAGGAGAAGCACCAGGAAAGGAACTGCTGTTGATTGTGTAGCAAAGTGTTGGAAAGCCCAGATAGCATCTAGTTTCACAGGTGCCATTACTACTGAACGGGTGTCCTTGTCTGTTTGATGATTTTTAGTCACTGTTACTGAGAAAAAAGCTTCCCTCTTCCTCAAAGAAAGAAGCAAAGGAGGCATGAGCCCTTTGCTTTCATTTATGCAAAAGTGTCATAGCTTTCCCGTTGACATCTGTGTGTTTTGCTTGCTGGATTCACATGTACTTTACAAACTTGCTTAATGTGGCAGTAAGCCCACACCAATGACCTACTTGTATTACTCAGAAAATATCTACATAGTCTGTCCCCCTTTCCATCCCAAATCTCCTGAAAAAATATTAAATCATCAGACCAGAGAGATGACAGTAACCATGAGTTTAAAACTACTATGAATTTTACAGTCTGTCTGAGCACTCCAGTTTTCTGCTTACAACTGAAGAGTTTTTTCACCTGCCAGATAAATAAAGCAGATCCACCAGAGCCAAGTAAATACTTCTTCATACAGTGTTTCATTGACATCTGTCAATGATATACCCAAATTTTGAAATTTTTATCATAAAATTGTCAAGCAAAACACATACTTAACTGTCATATTTCATGTTTCAGACCCTGCTCAATTACAGAGTATATTTCACAAGATTTTCAAGCAGGTTATTAATGTAAATGATGTCCATATAAAAATTAACAATGCTACCTTTATTAGACGTCAGATTCTTCAGTTTATAATTATCTGCCTTCCCAGTCCTTATTACTTACTTTGTGCATTTCCCTTGAGTTTTAAATGGATATGTGTATGGTTATAAGCAGATAATGACTTTAAAAATATATTTTAGCACTGAATTTCATGGATGGTGAAAGATAAATCTGTAATGTATTTTCAAAGCAATGTTAAAATCTCTTCAATGTTTTATACCATAATGAGAGACTTGATAAAAATATAAATGCATGTTGAAACTAAACTACAAATATTTGGACTCATATGTTTTCTTTATTTTGAAATGTGGATCACACTATATTCATTCATATTTTATTTATATTCTGACAGATTTGCTGCAATGTTATTTGGGAACCGATCTTGAGAGACAAGTGTATAGTTATTTGGTATGTACCCAAAAAGTACGGATGCACCATATAAATATTCATGATGGTCAGTTAATAAACAAAGAACGTGATAATAACTGTTCTGGACCAGACCAAGATGATGGATAAAACAGGACACCAAGTAAAAATTATAGAAACAGGGCAAGTGAGTAGTGATACTTCTCCCAAGAACTGCAACAGACTGATTATTTGGGGAGTTCATGAGCACTGTCTGTTCTGTCACCCTATAGATTTTTCTTCCATGAACTTCTCCAGTTTGTCCTTCAGCCTATACAAACACTAACTTTTACAAAACCCTTTCACAAGTAGTCCTTAGCTTTAATACATGCTGCACAAAAAAAAAAAGCCTCAGTGTTTGTTTTGAACCAACCACCTATAGATTCATCTGATGTCACTATTTCTGCTACTGAGAGAGACAATGACCAACAGATGCCTATTCAACCTTCCCATGCCACTCCCCATTTTTTACGACTTTATCATATATCCCCTCAATTGTGTGTTTTCAAAGCTGAAGTTTCCTCGCCTGTGTAATTGTTCCTCACAAGTCATTCATACCTTTGATCATCTTTATTGCTCTTCTCTGGATCTGCTACAGCTCTTTCAAATCCTTTTCTGAGGGAGGAGGATCAGGACTGCACAGAACATTCAGTATGCAGGGACAAAACAGGACCCTGATAATCAGAATAAATATTTCTTAAATAATTTTGGTGTTTACCTTTATTAAAATATTCAATTTTAACAATTTACTATTACAAGTTAGGATTTGATATTCAAGATTGACTAATGAATACTGCTTTTGGCATAATAACTTCAAGTTTGTTTTTAAGCGATACAGCTCCAGGCAAGCATATGTTTACAAGCTGAATTTGACTATACTGAAACCAGACAACATAGATCCAGTTCTACTTCTGAATGTTTAGATAATAATGAGTCATGCTAATATAGGCTGTCTAGAACAGTTCAACTCCAGCCCACTAAAGAATTTATTATAAAATATATTAAACAGGGGCATAGACATAAGTGAGTCATAGATGTTAACAGACCAGAGCAATCCAATGTACTAACAAGCACTGCAAGTGAGATATGTCTTTCTAAAATTGTCCATGCTCTGGAGATAGCCCAGCAGGGACTATTTGTCATATGGTATAAAAGAGCAAGGCAAAAGAGCACACCCTGAGAAAGGACACCAGCCCTGTCCCTTTCCCATATTCTGGTGCAATTATTAAAAAAATTATTTAGCAGAATTCCATCCCAGACATCTGACAGGCTATTTATGAAAGTAAACAGGGGGTAAACTGGCCTGAATCAGTCCTTTTTGTATGTAAGTTATGGGAGAATTAAACTCCATTTTTAATTTAACTTGCGATAATTCTATTAGAATTATAACTTATAGGCATAATTTATCCTTCTTTTGTGCTATAATTATGTTTTTGTTTCAGGTTTTTTTATTTAAGAAACAGAGATTTCTCCTATATGTTACAATATTATTTTAAAAGTAAATATTTCATCAGGTTATTCTAAACGTGGTACTTTAATCGATTTAGTCAATTAATTCCTGATCATAGTATCACATGACCTACACAGCAGTACAGAGAATTTTCAACAGATAGGCGCATCTTTCTTGAATAAAACCAATTTCTGCTTATATTTTACAAGGGTGTTTTTACTTTAGGTATTATTGTGTTTCTTGGATTTCTTACTAGATTGTTTTGCAAAAATTAAAGCTATGGCAGGTATTTTTTTACTATTTTCTCTTAATTATGCATAAGTTGTATTTCCATAATAAGGTTAGAAATTAATTCAGGGAGTCCAAAATGAATACATATTTTAATATATATTCATTTATTTCTATGCATTACTTAGAAAATGAAAGAAATTAGAAAAATTTTTGTCAGTTCAACATTATGAGTGAAATTTTGAATAACAAAGTAAAGATACTTGAGGTTCACATTTCCTTTCATATGAATAATTTGGAGTATTTGTGTCTTACACTGCTGTGACAACTAAAATAGTTCTCTTAACCTTTGCATTCAGCAAGAAATAATTAATTAAACAATGCAACAAAATTAAATGATATAACAAAAGCTTGAATTCCCTTATCTCAGACCTGTGAATTAACCAGACACAATAACCTCAGTATAGGACCATACCCTATGCCTAAGAAAGTGTTACAAAATTGGCAGATTTCTTCAAAAATGTCTAATTTCAACTAATACGTTTTCTCCAAATAAGGATAATGAAAAATTACTGAAAGACTCTTGAAATCACTCTGAAACTCCAGAATACACTGCGAGTTACAATGTTTTAATGTGTAATGGAGATTTATACATCTTCTATGCAGTAGTCTGTTGCTGAACAGGTTTGCGTTGCCATGAGTACTTCACCCATGCACACATGAGAGATTAGCAATGAAAAGAATTGTTGAAAAATACAAGCTAGGAGTGAATTAGGAAATGTGTATGTCATATAAGTCCACTTTGCTGTGGGGGGAAACAATGGAAAATACTGTGTTAAATCAGAAAAAAACACTGAATTTTTCCCATGTGCTTTGGGGATGGGGACGGTGTTGTACAGAGTTCAGTAGTCACATTACACTCCTCTCAGGCACATCTGGCCTTCCAAGATAGACATAAATTTGACTAAATGGAGTCAAGATTATGTTTACTTCCCAACTCACATACAAGTTGCATTTGTTTAGAGCAACGTAAATAACACTGCAGTAAGAAGAGCCGCTGAATGCAGTGCAAGCAGGTTTTGCAAGATATGGGAATAGCACTGGAAAACCCTGTGGTAAGGCAGGACTTATGCAGAGGGTTGTTCCCAGGGAAGAGCTGATAACAGTTTCCAGCTGCATGTGATGCATGGGGTCAACAAAGAGAGAGAGGCCGCCTCAATGTGCTCCAAAACCTGAGACATCACCATGAGGGAACAGGCTGAAGGGGGGGCCAAAAGGGAGAGCGAGAGCCTTTACTCAACACATGTGACTTGACAGGTTTAGACAGGCTGTAGATGAATCCTTCGAAACTGTAACTTCCTTGCTAAGGAATGAACAAGTGATAATGAATGTATGGGAGGTACCATGTTGAAATCATGCTTCTTTTCCTTGCTATCAGTTCACTGAAGTGTGGCCCAGGAAAGGGCTAACCACAGCCCAGCTTCATCTAGTGAATGACTAGATGTCATCTCTTAAATAAGTTACCCAGTTGTGTGTATTATGAGGGCCATGAGGATATTTACAATTAAATCTGTAGCACAGAAGCACAGCAATAATTATGTGATATACTGATACTGCACATATGGCCCAATGCCAAAGTTATGTTTCACACAGTCCAGCTATGATCATCCAACAGCAGGAAAAAATGTGAGTTGTGCCGATACCATGACAGAAGAATATAAGAGGAGCTAAAGTGAGGCAATAAAAAAGCTTCTTCAAATGTCTGTAGCCTGCAATGTAGACCCCTTTCTCAAGAAAGGATAATTTTAGGTAACAGCAAAGATTCCTATAGTCAGCAATGACAGCAATTTATATGAAACTAAATAGATGACCTTCCTGCCTTCTAGCTGATATAGCTAGTGCACAATCTGTAATAAAGGTTTTAGTCACATGAGACTCAATTTACCCTCTCATTAGAAAGGAGCACTTGATGAGTGAAGTTTATTTGCTCTTTCTTTTCTTTGTGATCTTTGCTGGCTAAATCCTCGAGACTCCATGGGCCCCAAGCCCTCTGTTCCACTCTTTTATTCATAGTTTCCATTAAAGTACCTCCCAGCTCAAGACATGCTCCATTAATGGACAGATCTGGCCAGCATGACATTGGGACTTGACTCTGTACCACTGAAGTCTGTGTGGGCTTGGCAGCTGACTTCAGCTGAGTGAGGAATAGTTCCTAACCACTAGAAGTGGGAGAAATATGCTCATGTAACTCAAGTTGTGTAAAGGGTGCCAATGTTCATTTCTTAACCGCTTCACCAGCAATAGACCACACAGTTCTTGAACTCAATGCCTAATCTTCCTGTAGCATGTAGGGGCAATTCTTAAGATCTTATGCGAATATCCTGAAAAACCAGGGAGCAACTACTGAGCTGACTACTCAGCAGTATTCAGGAGGGAAATTTAGCAGTTAATCCATGCCTGTAAAGAGGATTAAGAAGTCATCTGTTGGCTATTTGAATCTCCTGGTCAAGTTAGATGCTTAAATGAGTCCTTGCTCATAAAACATGGGAAGACAGAGTTTAATCCAGCTATCTGTAGTACTTACTCTATTTATGGGGCCTATGCATTTAAATTCATCTTCTACCTCATTGATGCACTACTTCTGGGAGTGCCCAAGGTTATTAAGTATTAACCGTTTGCAGAGAGAAGTTAAGAACAACTCTGCAGGAGCCTATTGGTTTTCCCACTAGGCTGGGAGTTGAGAGGCTCAGCTTTGAATCCCTGTCCCAAAGAACACAGCATAACATATTTAATGCTTACTGGTAAATGGAGACTACCCCCTCCTCCTCCAAATCTGTGGTTTGTGTGCCAAGAAATCTCTTATAGGGCCCTCAATTAGAACCTCACAGAGCCAACTCAGGGTTTCTCAGTGCTGGATCTTGTCCTGATAACTTGACTTTCCATTTCTAGACTAGCTTTCCTCAAACCCCAGTGACAACGGCAGGGATGCAAACAACTTTTCATCACATATATGGTTATATTTGAAACACTGTAAAATGAATACTTTAAAAATATTGACCTATACAAGATCATTTATTTTTACTACATGATTTCCAGCACCCTGTGGCTATCAAGGTTCTTGTGCAGTTGCTGCTGATTCACAAACTGCTGGATAAACACAGACCTCAGCAGGAGTCCTCACAGTGTAATTTGAACCATGGTATGGCTAAACAATCTGGAGAAAAGAAAGCAACAGCACAGCTATGCTGTCTCTGCTATTCAGGGTAGTGTATCAGGCCTGGTGGAAGGCAATGAGCAAACAGAGAAAGGGAAGGACAATGACAACAGTAAAAATGTGCTCCTATCGTCCTTTCACTAGCTATTGCACAGCTCAGTGTGACCAGTACTTCCAAGAGACTTGAAATCTATGAATATTCTTTTGTTTTCTATTCCATCATGTCTTTATGGGCATATAGTCCTGTCCCTAGAGGAAAAGCCTGCACTGATTACAGCTGTGTGTCAGCTGAGACACTGTCCAGGACACCTGAAATTACTGTCTAAACCCTAGGGAGCTTCCTTTGGAGAGAAGGTTCCTCCAGTGTGTCTCCCCATACCTTCAGGAGAACTCAGACCTGACCTTAGCAATTCATATAAACAGGATGTATGGAAATATGTACCTTTTAACCTTTTGCCCTCCAGTGCACAATGTAATGAATGCTGTGAGAAGGATGGATTTGTCTACACTGAAATTTGGAATTGACCCTGAAGGGCAGGTTTCACCGTGTGAACTGTCTTTCCCTGTCTCTATCTTATCTAGAAAGCAGTATCATCTTCTCTTCTCAACTTTGCTCCTCATGGAAAATAGAAACAGAACTGTGTGCATGTGTAGAAGGGAAGGGAGTGAAGAAGTCTGGGAAAGAAAGTGATGTATTGCTGAGAGTGGATTTCTTATGTTTTAGGTGTGTCCTTGCAATGATTCCTGTGAGCTCTGCAGGATACAGCTGAGCAAGGACACTAAAATTCATTGGTGCTTCTCAACTCAAACTGGATGGTTATTAGAGTGAGAAGGAGGAGAACAAATCAATGGGTTTTATTAATACAGATACATATAACAAGTCCGTGTTTGGGAATTGATAGAATTGTCAATAAAACTTCTTTTTTCTGGTCATATGAAATATGGGATCCCTTAGGAAGAATTTATTTTCTGTTCTTTCCTCTTTCTGTCTGTTGATCAATTATTATCAATAAATTGAAATGTCTACAAATATTTAGGACTCTTTAGTATGTTTTTATGGTCATTTTTCATTCAGCTGAATCTGGAATCAATATGCTTGGTATTAATGCTTTCAGATAAAGAAAGTTGCATCCTAGATACACTGTCAAGTTACTTACAGCTACAGCCAGAATAGGATGTATGAAAATAATTAATACTATAGATACATACGCAGGATCTGCAAAGCCTCCATCACTTGCTGTCTCCACTGATGGTAGTTGCATTCCTCCATCATTACATTACCATCAGTAAAGACCCATCGGCACCTAAAAGTCTGATGCAAGGACTGCCTGTAATGCCACCGAGCTTTTGTCATACCTGTGCCTCCCTGTTTGCCATGCTGGGAATGTGGATCCAGGGATGGCTTTAGGCTTAGGCAAAACAGGAAACTGTCTAGGTCAGTAGGCTGCCAAGTCATCACAGTGCTGGTGGAGGCACTGGTGGAGGCATGACTGCCAGCAGCAACTTTGCGTGGGAAGGGCATCAGCTTTTCCAGAGACTGGCATGGGTCAAGTGGCCGATCCCTGCTTTTTATTTTGAGCATTTCATATTGCTGCTCCAGCTGAGCTGATGATGGCTCAAAAGGAGAGCAATTGCTGTCTTTTTTTCCCAGGAAGCTTTAACTCCTGAATTCCAGTATCCTTTTCCAGCTTTGCTGAGGCCAAGAGAGAGACATAAAGACTCCAACAAAATATATTAGTCATAGATTCATAGAAGCATAGAATAGTATGGGTTGGAAGGGACCTTAAAGATCATCTAGTTCCAACCCCTTTGCCATGAGTAGGGACACCTTCCACTAGACCAGGTTGCTCAAAGCCTCATCCAAACTTGCCTTTAGTCATGGGTATGAGAGAAACACTGAAAAACTCAGTCTTTATAGAGAAATACCAGGTAACAATTAAGAACCAGTTAGAAGACAATGTGACATTTATGGAGGGCATCAGTAATGAACAAAAGGCCCTTAAAGGAATGTTAAGAAGAGCGGCAGAAGAAACTCTACAACTTAGTGGATGAAGAAAATTGTAGGAAAGTGCTTTCACTGTGTGGCAGGACCTTTTTAGCTTATAGTCCTTTTTGTACTCTTAGACAAACAGAAGGTCAAGAGTCAGTTCACCATGACTTGTTAGAGAAGATGGAGTAGATAGAAATATCAAGACATAATTTTAATGAACATTCTTTTAATAGAGAATGAGCTTGAATTTGTTTCTCACATGGAGAGGTGGTAGCCTCTTTTACAGTAGGATGGATTAAATCAATACTTTAAAAAAAATCTGAAGTTAGAACTCAGTAAACTTATTTAAAAAATTGAATTAATTATTAAAATAAATTCAATTAAAATAAATAGTTGAGGTCAATATGTTAAAGAAATTATATCACTGAGTTGCAGATAACAGTCCAATTTGCAATTAGCTCCTCTTGGGCTACTCTCCTTGATAATCAAAACCACATATGCCTGTGAATGTATTTATGACAAAACAATGTGTCTGTCCCAATATTATCTTTAAATGGAGCAATAGCAATTAATCTCATTCCTTTGCCGTGAGTTGTACCATGAAAATTTTCATTCCACATAGCTTAATTTTACACTTTTTCTGTTCCATTCACTGCTGCTGCTTTCAATGCAAGATCATTTTGGAAGTTTGTTGTATGTTCATTGGTGTAATGTTTACTTTGTGTTTACTTTGTGTGCTTCTCTGGAGAAAGCATACTTTTTATTATTTTACTGGTGTCTTTATGGTTAATAACTACTGATAATACAGCAGCACACCCTCTAAAATATCTCTTCCCATTTAATGTTTTGTAATCTCTCCACAGTTGTTTAACAGGGTAAGTTTGCTAACTTTTCCCAGCCACTATATCTTACAAGACTTTGAAGCGCATGGACAGTTTTCTAGCTCCTGTTTGAAGGCATGTAAACACTCAAAACTGTCAGTGCTTTTGCATAGTCAAGGTCATACAACCTTATGAGATGACCTTGTTATTTCTGTTCTTTCCTTGGCTTATTTGAGTTTCCTGGTGTTTTTATACCTTTCACTTTATAGGTAAAGTGAAAGACCTGTACCACATCCCTCGCTCTGGAGAGTATCTGTCCAGCTTGGGTGAGCACAGTGTCAAGCTGGCACCACCACTGCCATCAGAGTAGATGCAGGACCATGGGAATACATGAGCTTTTTCCACCACATCAAGGTCAAGCACTTGCTAAATGTTTGTGTTTTCTTGTTTTGGTAGAGTTTTGTTGTTGTTTCTCATATCAGTAAGTTACTTTTGAACTTGAATAGCTTACTATTAAAGCTCATGGGTAGATCACAGAAAATTCACTAACTCATAGCTATTTATATAATAAATGTACACATAGGAGGGGCAGACAGGCATAGAATAGCATAAGCAAATGAAGCGGTGTGGAGACACAGTGAGATGCATGCATACCACAGTGGGTTTTATAGGAAAAAAAGCAGAGGGCTCAGTGGTGATAAACATCAAGAAATACCGCATATTTTCTCACTCATGTGTTCCTCGATCCCAAAAGAACTATCACTAGATTAGGTTGGTTGGTTTGTTTCATTTTTATACCCAAGCAGACAAAATAAAGAGAGCAATTGTTTTGAACAAAGAAAGAACGGTTAAAAATGCCGGGTTAATGTATTGTTCACAAAAGGAGAGTGAAAATACTCCTAAAGATTCACATTACTGGATCTTCTGCACAGTCACGCTGATAATTGTGATGGTGATTGATGGGCAGCCATTAAACTCGATACAAGGTTGCTTACTGTTTTGTGGCTGTTTGTTCATAAATAACAT
Organism: Antrostomus carolinensis; assembly: GCF_000700745.2. Lineage (NCBI taxonomy): Eukaryota > Metazoa > Chordata > Aves > Caprimulgiformes > Caprimulgidae > Antrostomus > Antrostomus carolinensis. The sequence goes on from NW_010294717.1 coordinate 37,557, forward strand.
CCTTCTCCTGAAACTTCGTTGAAACATCTCACAGAGTAGGAATGTCTGTAGCCAGTTCTACAGGGTGGGAAACCAAGGTACAGAGCTGTGAAGCAGCTTGTCCAATGATGCAGACTCTGTTGGAAGGACCCAGAAGGAGATTCAGGTCAGCTGGATAAAGCCATTGACTCTTGGTTGATTTGTCATTCTTAAAACATTGGATTAAGATTAACTCAAAACAGATTATTTGACTGTGGTTTATATCACAGTCATCATTAATTTTTTTTTTTTTTGGAGAGGGCCACAGAAAGAAGCCCCACTGGGGAGTTTGTCAGGGAGCTGGAGCATTAGCTAGGTTACTGAGGAAAGCATTTAAAAATCCAGCATCAAGGAAATAGTAGCATGGTTTTATAGCAGCATCCCTTTCATGACTTACTTCTCCTGGTATTCTCTGGTATGTAGTGCTGTCACTTCAGGAAATGCTATCTCTCCTCTTGGGTTTTCTGTCTCAGGGATGGTCAGGTATATGCCTTTTGTGGCTGGGTTGCGGTTCAATTGACAGGGTTGTTCTACCAAAAGACTGACAGAAAAGTGATGTTGCTGTGTGCCCAAAAGCTCTGGTAAAGGGAAAAACCAAAGGATTCGGTTGCTGCTGGGACAGCTCCCCCTTGGGCCCAGATGCACTTTGGGTCCTGCCTTGTGTCATGATGGGAAAAGGTGGCTTGTAGGAAATCACTGTGCTCTCCACAAGATGCTAGTCAGAGCACCTTGATCCCTCGCCTCTCAAATATGTGTTCTAATCAGTGTGGGTTTGGTACAGTTTGCAGGGACAGGAAAAAGGGCTACCAGAGCCTGAGTCCCTGCTGATCCTTGAAGTCATCTCTCGTGAGGGAACCAAATGACAGAGAAATGTTTGATATCCAGAGTCCCACTTAAAGGTGCAAGAGAGCGTGCTGAGCCTGCCTGCAACTAAACCAAGGATGGTAACAGGGAATTTGTTTCATTTTACTCCTTCCACCTCCCAGCCCATCTGCCAATGAAGGAGGAAGGAAGGGGTACAAAATACTAATACTCTGGGGATATGACCTCAATCTTAAAACTTGAGGTCTGCAAGCAACCTTGCTTAGATCAAGAAACAGATCTAGAATTAACCAGTGTTTTGCATATATTCCAAATGTTTTATACAAAATCTATTTTTACATTTATTCAGTGTGAATCTGCTTGAGATATATGAAATTGTATGTACAACCAGGAAACTTGTAAAAGTACCTAAATACTGTAACATACATAACATTACAGAAAAGTCTGTACTGTGCAATAGAGTGGAAATCCTTGGACTAGTACTGAGCTAGCACTGTTAACTGTATCAGTGGGACACTGTATTCAAATCAGTTAGCTGAAAATCTGCTATGCCATTTCAAAAACTTACCTAACATTTCTTCATGTTCATAGGCTATTATATGCCTATGAACACATGTGCTAGCTCAGGTATCAATACACACAGTTAGACAATAGTGTCCTTGTGCTAAACAGACTTTGTGGAACATTTTGATACATAAAGCGAAGCAATTCTTGACTTCTGTAAGGATTGATTCATTATTCTGTAGCTTAGGCACAGCATACTTTAAATAAATAGCATGAGTAATTATTTCTAATGACAGATGATGGGCATTTCAGGAGTCCTATTTTCACCATATAAGGAGTGTGCCAAGAAGCAAGATTTTGGCCTTTTGGAATAACTGTGCAATTATTTTTTACTTAAGAATAAAGCAGTACTGATGACAAAATAGTAGATATTTTTTGACACATTTGTCTGAATGAGAAATGTGACTTTGTTTTGATTTCTGTTTCATTTCTATATTTGTCAAGGATGATAAATTAATCTAACTCAGATTATCCAACTCGGGTCCCTCCAACTAGAAAAGTTTTGGTTTCAAGGTGCTATAGAGCTGCAAAGTTTTGTTTGTTTTCTTTAAAAGCTTTTTGTTTGTTTGAAACAATAAATTATCCCTGCCCATCCTCTTCATTTCAGCCTTTCCTGATCTATCCATTCCTTCTTCAAACACTAATAAATATTTGATTTATTGGAATTCCTTAATGGCTTCTGTTAACTTTGGTCCCTGAAGTGAAGGATGAAGGAATGGACTTATATCAGCATGACGATTTGGGTGGAAGCAAGTCACGAGGGACTTCTGGGTCAACTTGCAGCTTAGCTTCACACCCACACCGGCTGTACCCAAAATGGGACAGTGGGCATCTGGGACATACTATCACATCTCGACCTCTGCCTCCTGGCTACTCAGGCTTCATTATGTGTGTGTCCTGTGGCCTTCAGCCACATGGCAATTTTTGAAAGTCAGCAGTAGAATTTGTGTCTTACTGCCCAATGGGAAAATATGGATAGTTTTCTAAGCACTTGTAATGGTACATTCATATTTAAAACATTGATTAGAAAGAATGACAGATGGTATTTGCTATGAACTTGGAGAGGGTAGATCATGCATCCTTTCTAACATACACTTATAACTTCCAATCTTATAGAAAGTTAGCTGGATAATAGATCCAATAGTAAGGGATGTGTTCTTGGTGAATTAAAGTAACTAGCACAAGACTAGGTCCTGGGCAATGTGCTGTAGGTGACTCCGCTTGAATATTTTTGGACTAGGCAAAAATAGGAGATAGGAGGTCCCTTCCTATCTCAACCACTCTGTGCTTCTGTAACTGGAAAAGAATTCTGCTTTTTGAGTATTTATAATTTGGGCACTGGTCTCTTTCCTTGTCTCTTCTTTTTCACTCACTCTTTTAATAATTATCTTAATATTAATAACTAAAAATAGTTATTAATAATATTCAAATAATTCTTTGATATCTTCCATGAGATAATGCTTGTTTTCTAGAGAAGCCAAGCTGAAATATGTATAGACCTACATGTTAGTTATATGACATGATTTACAACCTCTGTTGCAAGAATATCACTGATTTAAATACTGACTCAATTTTATTTTTATATTCTTATAATATTAGGCCATTAATGGTAGGAACACCTAAAAGTCACCTTCTCCTCATCATATGAGCCTTATTGTCTACATGGGATATTAAATTTAAGGTGGAGCCTGTCGTGTAATATCTGCAGGGTTTCACTGTGTAACCCACAAATATAAAGACAGAATCCATAAAATATATTAATAACAGTTATGTTTATCTTCTAGTTAAGTGAGAATAATAAGTCAGTGTGTCAATACATTATTCTTTTCCTCTGTTGAAATGCAACCTTTGATCTTTGGTAACTACTCCCACATGAGCAGCACAGTGCTAACATACCATGAAAGATGGTGTAAAGTTTCTCCCTCCTAATGCTTTGATGTCTGCAAAGCCCCTTTTTTGCCTGCACAAATATTTTTTATATGTTTCATTTATTTGCTCTGGCACGCATCTTGCATATTTTCAGTAGCAATTTGGCTCTTTGTCCTTATGCTTTAGCAAGGATATTCAGAGCTTGTTTAGGGCAAGTAAATAGATGTAAAACCACTAATCTCAAAACATTTTATACCAAGTTGCTGTGCATGGTCCTAGAGGATCCACTGGGCTCCTCAGCATCTGTTTGGCTGAGCAGACCTCTGGGCCTTACTGTGGTCTCCTGCTTGGCACAGACTCCTGACTGCTGCAGACCTATGGATATGGGACTGCCCAAGCCCACCAAATTAAGCTAGACCCCATTCTCAAATTCTTTTTCTTTCTCACAGCCTCAATCTCAAAGGCTTTCAAGCTATACAGCTCACTTTTCCAAGGACAAACTTGATTTGAGTCACACATGTATATTTTTGGCAAGGGTTCAAAACCTCATCAATCTTTATCAAGTATAAGAAAGAGCAACATATCCAGACAAAATAACAGCCAGCTGCATGTGCTTTCCTGCCTTAGCTGATTGCTGGGCAGTGGGCAGTTGCTTAAGTCCAAGGAATAATAAAATACTTCCCTCTCTCTCTGTTACAAACTTTTCCCTAAACACAGAGCCCACTGTCATTCCAGCAGCAGACATTATGCTCGCTCTCACCCTCAGTTACCAGTTCCACCAATATAATCATCGTCTATTCTCTTCACAGTCACGTTCCAGCATCAGTCTTCTCAGAAACCTCTCCCAGGTAAATGCATTTTGTTTCCTCCCCTTTGCTAGGGTTCAAACTAGAGAAATGTGTGTATGCCACAGAGAAGCCAAATCATTAAAGGAAGTCTTCTTTGGCTTCTTACAAATAAAACCAGTAGTAGAATGTAAAGAAAAAAATATTATTTCCCCTGAGGAGAAATATAGACAAAGGAGCCACACGTAAGCCTGGTAGTACTGTTGCTTAATGTAACTAGAAAACAATTAGACAGGCACAATGCTCAAACATTAGAACTGGATCATTTTTAAAAATTGTCAAATCATGAAATGCAAATGATGCTTTAATTTTTATCTAATTAACTTTTCTGGAGGTGCTCTATTGGAAGCACAGATTTATTTCAGTTCCAGTGGATAAAAAGCATTATGTCAGTTTTACTTAGAAAGACACTCCCTGATTTACCATACCATAACCAAATTAAGCTTGAGAATTACTAATCAGTAGTAGGTGTCTATTATACAGCAAAGCATTAGCCTTAGCATGTACAATGCCTTCGGCATTCAACAGAGCATATACTGGAAATAAGAATTCCTTTGTCATTTGGCCAGGGAAGCAATTATCTTCGTAGTTCATGATTTGTATAATAATCAGTTAAAATAAGGTGTGTCATCTGCAGAAGCTCATGAAAATACTAACGTTCTGGTTCTTATTTAGCAGCTTTAACTTCTTAAATACTTCCAAAGTTCCTGAAAACACTGCCTGCGTATTCATATAACCCAGTTCCTCTTTCTGCAGTGCCTCTTTTCCCTCCTCTCCCCTCCGAAATACACAACTTCAAAAGAAAACTAGAAATCGCCAGACACACTTAATCTACAAAATTCCTCACATTCTAATTTTCTGTCTCCAGTTCCACATATGCACAGGTGAACTGCACATGTTCACCTGTTTATGCACGACACCAGCTCCTTGCTGCTATTTCCATACTAGCATGACAAACATTTCAGGTCAGATCTCTGAGCCAGGCATGGCCAGTGAGCTCTAGCTCAACTTCAGGTACCCTCAGGAGGCACTGTGTCCCCAAGAGAGCTCTCTGCTGCCTCTTCCTCTGCCTCCTTTCCCTCTTCCCAGAGGAAGAAGTGATACATATTCTGTGGACACCACCACTAGCAAATTGTGTCATCTTGTTGTGCAGTTTATTTACACTAAATAACGTATAAGCTATTATAAACGCTATTTATTCAGTGTTTACTTAATCTCCACCCATCTGAGTGGAGTTACCAGGCATGCAATCCATGATAGTCCACTCATGTTGAGCCCAAGGTCAGGCAGCATATATCTAACTTCCTTACATAGCCTGTGCTACAAATTAGACCAGCCTTTTGCTATTATATAATTGCAAAAAAAAAGTCTGCACTAATAGTATGACATCAAGTGAGAGAGGTTACACCTCTTTTTTTCAGTGACTTGGTTTTACTTAAGAGAAAAGTACTAATAATTAATATAGAATAGCTAACAATTTGTGATGAAATTTCAGACCACCATCCATATGATTTCTTCACAAGAATTTGCATTTTACCTATTGAGGTTTGCAGGTGGTCATCAAAATCTGTATCAACGGCCTATGTTGTTGCTAGGAGACTTCCTGATTGCTCTGATTGAAACCGTCTTAAGCATCAGGTCACTCACAGTTCCCACATCACACACAAGACTCAAATACTTAAAATCAAGTAAATAATATCACAATCTAGTGTTCAAAGTATTTAAAGTTCTTATTTATTTCAAATAATACTATTTCTCCATCTATGCCAAGACTGTGTTTGTTAGGATGAACCCCTCATCTGATGGATCAAGCCAATCTCATGCACCTGTTCCTAAAATCCCAGGTAACTTCTGCTTCTTCCTCCGAGCTCCTGTTGTCAAGTTATTCTAATTATATCACAAAGAAACTTTTTCAACTTACTGTTTTCAGTAGGACTTCAAGAAAACTGTACTCTTGCCAAAAGCCCAGCTGTAACATAGTGAGGTAAGCATGTATGCAGACACATGTGTAAAAGTGGCAGGAAGATTAAGCTACTTAAGCTATTATTATTTGAATTCTACATCATATTGTTGAACTGAAAAAAAGAACTTAAAGAAACATTAGTCTACTCAGAAAGTGACAGAAAGTGCCGTCCAAAATATAGTAATACAGTATTTTTCCTATTACACAGCTCATAGATGGGAACTGAGGGAGAGATGAATACATCAGTGTAAGGTAAGAGATCTTCATGATCTTCTAAACTGATACAAATAGCAAAGACCATGCAGAAAATGAACAAAGGGAAGGACCACACCTGGACCCAGAATTACCTGAAAAAGTGTTATTTAATTTACTTCAACTTTATTTTTACTCTGCTAAAAAAGTAATCCAAAGCTTTCTCATTGGTATCAAAAGCATTAAATGCATTGACATTTCAATGCAAATTCCATCTTCCTGAAAGTCTGAATCCTGTGAAGCCACAAAACACAGTAACAGTTTCTGTTTACCTATTCGTAGGAATTATAACCACCTAATAAAGTTAATTGACTGAAATATTGTTTTTAAGGAGGGGAAGAGGATATTTGTCTACCTACCCTAAAGAGGAAGCCAGTCTTTGGTGGCCTGTGGCCATACCAGAGCATCCTGTCCAGTGACCCAGTCAGCCTCTCTATGTGCAGGGATAGCCCTTAATAAGTGGATGCAATATTTTATGGCAGATATAGTATAGTAGACTAAACACAGCAATAAACACCCAGCCTTCATGATCTCAGAAGTCAGAGTTCACATAATCACTCTCATTTGTATTTCTCTTTCCTCTAATAAAGTATCTGCATCCCAAAACATGTATAATGACACCTTCCTTATGAACATGTTTTATTGATTTGTTAATGTTTGTAATATTATTGGAAGATTAAAAGTTCTTCAGATGTCTTCTTGTGTGAAATTGTTACTCATTCTTGAGTCAGATGGAAATTGTATTGTCTTCCAGGAGAATTTTTACTGAATAAGAATCGCAGCTTTTATTGTTAGATGCAAATATTCATGCAAATTGACTGCTTAGCTTACTTAGGTCTTGAAAACTCTGTATGTGACAGATGCTGGTACTTTTCGGTACTGTCAAGACATTTCTAACAGGTAGATATAGAAATACCATGGCAGAGAGGATAAAAAACAAAAAAAAAAAAAAAACAAAAAAACATATTTCAAATGAGAACAGAAGCAGGCAGAACCAGTGTCTCTACAATCTCAAGTAGTAGGAAAAAGTAGTTTGTTTAAATAAAATATTGGTAATCATTTTAATAAATGGGCTGCTACCACTGAGAAATAAGGTTAGTGTTTTCTATAGACGTCTTGCTCAAATAATTAAGTGAGGCTCCTGAATGGTCCAACTGTAACGTTAAAAAGAAATCCAGAAGAAAACCTTGAACAGATTCAGAGCACTGCAAAAAGAAACAGGATTGTCTCTGCTTCTTTAGCTTTGACTTGGCACCCAGGACAGAGTTTTTGTCTCTATAAAAGTGTTATTGTTTTTCTTTGTCAATCCTCCTGGTAGCTAATGGCAAGGAAAGATGATTGCAATAAGTCTTTTGCTTTTTTTTTTTTTTTTTTAAGGCAGACTGGAGCAGTCTTGGTCACAGTTGATGACTCAAGCAAATAAAGATAGAAGCTGTCTTCAAGAAAGGTCTCTAAAAGTAATTTGTTAAACTATGATGACAGCTGGTGCATTCTTGAATGAGTTATTTTGTTGTAGGTAGTGTAATGTTTCACATATTTTGGTCATGTTCAGAATAAACGTTTTTAGTAGGGTTTCTCTTTATGAAGTTAAAAGTTTCATCAGTCATTACAGTATTGTGAATAATCACTGAAATTGGCTTTAATTAGAGCCCAGCATGAGCTCAAGGTCTTGGAAACTCCTGTCTGCTTCTGGGGGAGAAAACTACATTCACGTGTAATCTGCAGTTGATCAAATACCTCATAAAATCGGTGAAATTGTTTTGGATGCTGTAGTGTGTCATACAAAATAGCTGAGCTTAGGTAGTGTTTCTCTAAAATGTCTACCAGCCAAAAGATAAACCTGCTAGACAACTCTCTAGGGTGGGGACTTTTTGTGAATAATTAGCCTTGAGCAATGAAACTCCAGAGCCACACCTGGGCTGTATCTTTGATCTGTCTTTATACAGCTAGAACCACGTTATGGAGTTTATGCATTATCCTGATGTTGCAGGCGATAAAATCTTCACTCTTGCATACATACTGCAACAAAGATACATATGTTTGTGTATATGTGCATATATTTCTTACATATATATTTTTTATATATATAGTAATGATGGATGTTAAGGCTCACCATTCAATTATGTTTCTCTGTTGTTCATTCTGGTGTGGTTTAATCACTTTTATGATTTGTTATTTTTTCTTTCTTTCACGTTAAAGATGAAACTCAATGACACATTCTTGATGGCACCAGAACAATATGTACAACAATCAGTGTGCTGACAGGGCAGAATCTTTACTTGACCTATTTAGTACGTACACTTGTCAAAGAATGTAAAATGAAATCAATTAAACCTTTACAACGTGTATGTTTATTTTTTTACACATAATACCAATTTTTTTAAACAGATTTTATTAAATAAGAGAAAAGGTGAAATAGTCTCATGTATCTGATCTAGCTGCATATGTTCCTTACTGGATATTCTACAAGAAGAGTGAACAGAATGATAATCCATTTGTCCTCCATTTTAATCCTTGATCCATTTCCAGCTCTGCCTGTGGCCTTGGGCAAATCCCTGAACTGCTCTATTTTTTACATACAATAAGAATTATAATAATATAGAATTAATTGGTTGTTTGCTTGCCATTTTGAAGATTGTTAGACATATTCTTCTCTTGTTTATAATGATGTAATATCCCAAGTGAATGAATTTCTGACTGTGTAATTTAGAAAAATTGAAACAGTTTCTACCCTCATACTTAATGTTGTAGATATCTTCTATCATTAAGTCCTGCAAATATACATGGGAAATACCCATGTTGTTATGAAAATTTTCAAGAATAAGACTTTGCTTCTTTCACCCTGTGTGGCAATAATTGCCTCTGATTTAAAGAAAAATAAAAAATAATAAAATATGAACTGCGTGCCAACCATGTATTAAAGCTCTAGGATTATTAGAAAAATTATTCTCATTCAAAATTATTAGAAACTTGGTCTCCTTACCCACTGAACTGAGAAGTTCATCAGACGATGGTCTATTCAATTAATAAAATAGTCACAACACATTGTTATGAGTGCTAGCTTTTTGCTATCTGTAGTTCTCCAATGACATCAACATGTACCCGTATGGCTGGGCTGTTGAACTTGCTGCAGTCACACTCCTCACATTGCACAACCCTGCAATATAGACAGGTAGCAACAGCCTTTTAGCAGCATTTTCTGAGCATTTTGTAATGACCATATCATAAAATATCTGATAAAACTACACTAATATTTTTCCCTAAAATAAAGTGGCAGATACTCCTATTTCCAGATATAGCTCATGAATATACATGTATTTCTCTTCACTTAAACTGTTACACAGCAGTATGAGAAATACAGCATGGTTTATTCTCTAATGTCAACTCTAGGGAGTTCCATATTAGGTTTGGACTAAATGTCTAAAAAGGGATTAAAAAAATTAAAGCTGATTTAACACATTAAGTGTCACCTTTGTTTAATAAATGATTTTTTAAATTAACTCAATTGTTTTGTCCATTTGTATTTAAAAAAAAACAAACCACATTTCTAAGGACAAAATACCTGATATTCTGATCCCATGGATGCCAGGAGGCTCTGAATAGAAGACTTTGCATATTTTCAAATTGAAAAAAAAAAAGCTGTGAATCCTTCTTTTTGCACCTGCTGGTCAGCAGTGATGGCTCCACCACGCAGAATAGGGGGGACACCCTGGGTGGGGTTCACTGCCCACCTACCTACCTCTGCAAGGGAGAAGCCTGCACGGCTTTTCATCTCCAGCAGTTCAATAGTTGCACTCTCTCATCACCTGGGCTTGTTTTTGTGCTCAGACTTATGGTTAATTCTCTGAGAAAGTTCAACGAATCTCACATCTGAGTGAGGTTAACAAATAGCATTTGTTAATGATGTTTACAGTGCTGTGGTTTCAACTTCAGGTTGAGAAAACAAACATTTAATGAGCAATAAAACTTTTAAGAGACTTGAAAAGTAGGGGAATGTGGTTTTGCTTGGCTACACTCTGTCTCTCATGCAGAGGTACCAAGTAACATGTTCAATGTGTGGTTTCTTTTTAAGACCCACACAAAATCCTTTTGGTAAGCTGTTACAGGGCTAAAATCCACTTCAGTTAGCATTTTAGTTCAGGTTTCATATATTCAAGCACTAAAAATTTTGGCAATAACATTGGTGGCAACAGAACTGGTTAACTGAGTGATTTGTCCAGCATGTAGCTCGGAGGTAGAGAGCTGGCCAGTCTTGTCATTAGCCTTATTTTCCATCACACTGCGCAGCTCTTCTCGTAGTCTTCTGTTCCTGCTATGGGTGTGGTGTGCTTCCCCATTTCTCAAGCACGTTTTTTAAAAGTTGTGACTTCAGCGTGAACTTTTCACTTGCATGCTCAAGAATCACTGTTTATTTTTTGTTCTTTCTCCCTCATTTGACCTGTTCTGCTAAGCCCCAGCCTATAAAATTCTGCATTAGTTTGACAGATGCTTCAGCACAGACTTGGGACAAAACACAGTTCCTGCTTTGTAACAGGTTTGAGAATTATGGTGCCCATCAATAAAAAATCCTAGTGGGAAAAGATGAGAAATCTCTATATCCTATAAGGAAAGAGATAACAGAAGGAGTAAGTACTTCACCCCTCTGATTTCTCACAGAGTCAGCAAGATCAGGCCAGCATTTGGCTGCTGTAATTCACAATTAGGTGCATCAACCAACATCAACTTTGGTTGATGTTAACATGCTGGGCTGTGAGCTACCACGCTCAAGGAACTGGTTTACGTCCACTTCTGTGACCCAGCTATGGGGAGGCCACCACAAGCAAAGAAGTGAGGCAGACATCCCCAGTGCTGTCCTTTCAAAATATCCCGACGTTTATTTTACTAGGAGGTGCTTGTAATTTTAGAACTGGCAGAAGACTAGAGAGCATAATAGGACTAAGACAATACAAAAAAAGAAGATTAAGCTTTCAGGCTTCAGTGTAAACTTTACCTTTTACTCTAAATAAAACAGAACTAGTTAAACAAGTTAAGCTGTTACTTTATCCCAGCTGGTTTGTCCCCAAGAGTCTGAAAAAAGATTCACATTAGAAAGGTGAGATCGTACCTAACTTGCTGTGGTTAGCTAGGCCACGCTCCATGGGTCTTCCTTACATATTCTCCTTACACCTCTGAAAAGAAGCAGGCAGAGCTGGTTTCCAGGCTGCACTGATGGTTGCAGATGCGGACTGCTTCTCTGTGCTCACAGGAGGCTCACGTTTCACCTCTGTGGTGTTGAAAACAGATCGAGCTTGCCAAGGGCGAAATATCTTAGGATTGTGTGATGTTTTGTTTCCTTATGTGCTTATCACCTTCAGACAGTAAATACAACAGGCTAGTCACCTAAGTTAGTTTAAAAAAGAAACATTTTTTAATTGATTTGTAAATGTGCCTTTCAAGTATGGATTTTGTATTCGTATGTAGAGCATATATGCAATATACATGTAATATATACTTGAATAAATATAAAACCCACAAATATTATTGTAAGTGAAAGGTTTCCTGCACTGGTAATCACATGCTCATTAAAAAAAAAAAAAAAGGCTGCTTTCGTGAGTGAGTAAGAATGATTTATTCCAGAAGTATTTCTAAGCAGCTTTTTTTCATGAACAACAATAATTTCTTCTGGAAGTATTTCTATGTAGTCAGGCACACAAAAGGTCTTTGTTGTTAATACAATTTTATTGGGCTATCTAGGACTGATAAGGTAAGTAGAATATATACTAACACCCCTCCCAACCCATTCCTCAGGGTAGACTCAACCTCCATGTTTTTGCAAGGGAAGCACTCGGATCCATGGCCAGCTGCCACCAACGCTGTGCTTGTCCTAGCCCACCTGAGATGCCAGAGCATCAGCTGCTCTGTCACCTAAGGCGTTGCTTAGTTCTAGGAGGACTACAGCTCTACATCAAATGTACAGGGGACTAAAAATTCTGGAGTGGAAGCTATGAAAAACCAGAGCACTCAACAAAACACATCGAGGTGGCAGGGTGCTTCTCTTGTCTGTATGATACCAGCTTCAGCAAAATATAAAGTTCACAGAAATAATAAGCAAAGCATGTAGGTGTTTTTGAAAGAATAAGTAATATAGATAATGAAATAATCCTATCACTTCAGCCAATAAATGAAAATTCAGTGTTTCTACAAATGCAAAAATTATAATACTGTAACTTTTTAATGGCACTTTGGATTATGCAGGTAATTCACAAATGTTTTTTTTTCTCAATAGATCTAATGAGGAAACTCATCAAGTTTCCCATGCTTTTATTCGTCCAAAGCAAATGCAATATGACTTAAATTTACTGTCAGTAATGAAAACACCTGATGAAATATTTTTTTCTCATTCTGTTGCTAAACAGGTAATGACTGTAAAAACAAGCTCACAATTCCAGTCCTGTTTGTAGCCTTTTCAATTCTTTGTACACTGTTTTATGGTTTAGTTAATACTAAGATTTGATCATTTAGAGTAGATATTTCTTCTTTGATCTATAGTACCATTTCAATACAATTTTTTGCTGTATGAGAGATTAGTGGTCAATCTTTTTATACAAAAACTTGAGAATAATTAATTGACCCTGCATTTACTGCAGGAAGTCTGTCAGTTTCTTTTATGTTTAGTAACTACTTCCTTCTAGGTATTGAAAAGATAAACATGTTTGTCAAAAATTGATTTTAGTGTTTGTCTAGTTATGACCCAAGGGTACTTCAGTCCTTATCTGTTTTTTGATTACTATTTGTCAGTCTAAGTACAGTTGTTTCACAGCTTAGTGTCCTGGGACAGTTCTGAGGCTCAAGGTGCTCTCTCTTTTAGTTCCAGTCATACTAATAAACAAAAGATTTTTCTCAAAGTGTGGCAGTATATTCTCTACAAAGTGAAGCTAAAACTGTCTGATGGCACAAACTTGATTAAAGAAGATGCATTTCAAGGTGTGACTGACCTTAGGAGATAATAAAATATTGAAGTATTGTCCCATAAATTTAATTTAATTATGGTCAACAAAGTTTATTTCTGTCCAAGAAATTACTCTAGGGAAAAAATTAATTACAGTCTAAGGTTTCAGTAACTTTTTCACTGTGAGAGTGATAGGACACTGGAACAGGCTACCCAGAGAGGTTGTGGAATCTCCTTCTCTGGAGACATTCAAAAAGCGCCTGGAGGCGTTCCTATGTGACCTACTGTAGGTAATCCTGGTCTGGTAGGGCGGTTGGACCAGATAATCTTTTGAAGATCCCAATCCCTAACATTCTGTGAATCTGTGATTTTATATGAGAAATACTAGCTATTTTTGTCCTTACTTTTAGCATCGTTAGTCACCGTAATGCATAATTATCCATTTTGAGCTAACTGGAGCACTGTCATTCACACTTACTTTATAAGCATGATTCTGTTGTATATCCTTGGCCATAACAGTCTTTCAGCCAGGAACTGCTTTGAAGAATAAAAAGATGTCTCCAGAACAATTTAACTCCTTTTGTAGTCTTCCAAAATATTTTGATTTACAGTTAAATGCTACAGTCTTCACTCAGTCAAAATGACATTCAGAATCAAGCACTCTAGCTTATATAGTAATTTTTCCCTGTGGAAAGTGTGCAGAAAATAATTACAGTTATAAACAGTTGTAATATGAAATATATAATTGCTATGTCTCACATTCTAAATGATTGTACAAGGAATGATGTAGTAGAGAGTAATGGAGTAGAGAATAACTACTTAATGGCACCTTCTGTGAACAACTGTAAGCACAGTGGACCTTGTTTCCTAATCAACTGCACCTTTTTACATCAGCATAATGCTTTTAATTTTTTTGAAACAGCTTCTGATAACATTGATAATAACAAAGTGAACTGAGAAACAAGCCATCTCAGTATTCTTCAATAATATTAATGTACGTGACACAACACATTGGATTGCATGTCAATTAAGTAGAGAAGAACTTGTCAAGACTATTTTTCTGGTGATTTCTTGGACTGTGTTATTCAGTCACAGCTAAGCAACAAGCAGTATCTTGTTCTCTATGTAAAGTCTATTTGCCATAAGGTTCTGCCAATCTCTGAAGTTCTCCAGAGCTCACTGATACATTTCTTCACAATTTACAACGGTAAATTGTGAAGAAATGTATCTTCACAATTTATACATATTTTCACCATATCAGACCACATCAAACCTGAAGAAGACAGCTTGTCCTTTCCACTGTTTATGTTTCCCTAGCGTGTTTATCACTTTCATGATAAACATTCCCACAAAGATCATATAAAATCCGACTCAGATCTGAAATACTCAGTTGTCCTTTGTGCGGTTAAGTGAAATCCAGGAGGAATGATCTGGCAAACCAAATCTACCTCCAACCAGTTTTTTCCACCCTTACCTACCTCTCTTTTTACAAAAAGTAAAATGAAAATATTCTGTAAAGGGACGATAAACAGCAAATATATTCCACCTTCAGAAAACTACAGACTAAAAGCTTTCTTACCAGTTTAGGCTTTCTTTTCCTTCTTTTTTTTTTTTTTTTTTTTTTTCTTCAGAGATATGCAGATGTGTAAAGCAAGGCTAATAGGTACTCAAAAGAGCAAGGAATGCTCTGACCTGTGTTAGTAGAATGCTATGAAAACCAAGCTGCAACATGCATGTTGATGTACAAATGTTAGTAGTGATTTATTGACAGGTTTTCCACATACAAAAGTACTCCATTCAACCCACACCATCACATTCAAACACAAAATACACATTCACTACTAGAAAACGTGTAGCTATGGGAATGATTTCTATTCAGTGTAGCAACAGTAAGGTTGACTTTGACATTATTGGGTAATATATGTAGGTTTTTATATTTTAAAGGATGAAGTAATTCCACCTGTTTGGGTTGTGTCAAAAATATACTGCTTCTGGATTAAAATACTTAGCTTCACAAATATGAGATGGAGATTGGTTAACTAAGTAACAGATATACAAAATAGACTCTAAGGTTTTAAGGATCACAAGCTGAATTGGATGCAAGGTTATCAACTACTGCAGAAAAACAACCAATTGGAATAAAAAAAAAATATTATCCTGATAATCCTTATATATAAACAGAGGCACTAGTTGTAAGACACACAACCCGACTTTCTGATCTCCTAATCTCTGATAAGGCTTTGTTTCATGTGAGTAATTTGTAAGATGCCTACAAGAGAGCTACAAAGTTGATCAAAGCTCTGAGAAACTTGGTCTGATAACAGGTGAAAAGAACTTCTGTTGCTTCGTCCGAAGAAGAGGAAATTCAGAGGAGGCACCATAACCTGTTCAGAGCTGCTTCAGGAAGAAGAAAGTAGAAGAGTAGGGAAGTAGTTTCAAGATAAATGAAACTGTGGGATAATCTGATGGAGGATCTCTAGATGGAGTTGAGGTGGTCTGAGACAAAACAGAGGAAGACCCTTTTCCATGCCATTTGTGAGCACCTCTCAACTACTGAACATGGGCAGTGTGCCCACCTAGATTTCTTTCCTTACCTTCACTCTCCTTGACCATCTTGCCAATCCCTCCCTAATTCCTGGAGACATAGAGCTCTCTGAGAGCACCACTGGCCACCCTTGACACCAAATACACAATAACCAAATCCACCACATCCCTTCCTCCTGCTAGCCCCTTTCCCTTTCCATGTGCCTCTGTCATCCACCCTCCAAATTAATCATATATTTCCAAAGAACCTTGAACATGAACTATGTGAAGGCCCTCAAAGACTTAATGACTACCAAATAGTGAAGTTCAGTATTACTTACAGGATGCCATAACTTGCAAGTCTGATACTGGGGAAGCCTAAAGCATTGCAGAAACATTAACTTCTTGAGCGCTCACAACAGCTTTTTAAATACTGTCAAACTGACTGTTTGGTTTGCAGCGGGAAAAACAGATCCTGGGAAGTGACGTGTCTTGCCACACTTTGATTGCAGTAGTAGTGGATGTCAGGAGAGAGAATAAAAGATGGGAACTCCTGGGCCTTGGGGTTCAACCTCTATGCTCATAATAGTAAATTAATCTGTCTAAAAATAAAGAAGCATGTTATTATTTGGTAGACTTACACTCAGTCTATACCTTTATATATCTGAAAACTCACCTGAAATGCATATAAAATACCTACTCAAAGTACCACTATATTTAGACTGGCTGATTCCAGTGTTAACTGTTTGTCTCATTTCTGTCTATATTTAGATAATCTAGTTCATAAGAGGTAATTTTCTCCCTATTGAAAAACAGGTTCGCTTGTTATCACTCATTTTTTTAAAGGCTCAAAACCAGGCCTCACAGTCCTCTGTTGTCAGATGCTTGTTAAGCTGCAGCTCAGCCACATGTTTTCTGAGGTTCCATTTAACATACCTGTGAGATTATTTTGTAAATTTTAGATTTTTTTTAATTACCAAGCATACTTACTGGTTTATATAAAGTGTATATGCATTTTGTTAGCTTCCTGAGGGGTGTATTGTGGCCCATAAACAAAAATATAAGAACCATGGCTGGGGTTTTTGTCTACTTGTTTTTGTTTGTGTGTTTAGTGGATGCAAGAATGAATATTACTCCACATTTTGAATAAAGCACACATTTTAATTATGATTGCAACTATCTGTGCTTTAAACTTGAATTGCTGTACAAAATGAAGCCTCCTCTGACAAAATTCTTTATGCTTCATTCTAATGTTTTTATTTATAGAGAAAGTGATTACTCTTTTTCTTGGAAATGGAGAGGTAAAGAACTAATAAAGAAGAAATATTTCTATCCTGAAGATGATGGACTGGAGATGACATTTTACCAAACCCGTCATACAGTAGTTATAGCATATGGTGATGATATTGGGATAATGAAACCATGTTGTTGAGGTAATCCACAATACTGGAAAGTACCTTGCAGGGATCTTTTATTTTCTATTGGACGTAGAAATTAGCCCTTCCCATAGTAAAATCATCATTATTGCATGTAATTTTGACACCAGAGGGTGATATTCCATGAGCTAACTCACACCCAAGATTTTTAGCACAACTTTCAGATTCTTAAAAGAAAAAAAATGTATTTATAAAAGTGCACATAACTTCTGTTTTGAAGTTTTTCTGGATTGCTTTGTCATGTGTCATTGGTCTTGAAAGTAACTCTCCAGAAACATATCTGTCTCAGGTTCCTACCAAGGGAAAGTGGTTGATGCCTGATAGCATCCTCTCATTCTTTTCTGAATCCAGGCCAATTCCTATTGAAGTCACCAGAAAGAATCCCTCTGGCTTGAGTAAGAAGTTAAAGTGTGCTTTCTTGGGTATGTGGTATAGGCTTGGGCAAGACACAAACCCTCTCTCCCATAATTAATTTATCTGCATGCTGCCTTCCAATATTATAGCAAGCCAAGTTAATACTGCATTTGGAGAGTGTAGTTCTTTTATGTTGCATTTCAAGCATCTCAAAGCAAAGTCTTATTTTAGGTATTTATATACAATTACAAAACTGAGATCATCAGATGTTAGAAGCAGATAAAATCTGTAGGGTACATAAGGATATTACAGAGTTGTTGGGGGCTTTTTCTTCCTATAAGATAATTAACTTTGTGTTTACTATACTATCTGGAAAATAGACAGCATAAGATAGGGACTGGCTAACAAAGGATAATAATAATTTTAATGATATTTACTTTTTTCCCCTTATGATAACTTTGAAGTTATGATACATGGATGCCATAATACTGCATTACATTAAATTTTTTTAAAGTGAAACTAAGGAAGGATGAATTCTACTTCTGATACAAGAAAAAATACCTTTCATAAGCTGAAAGCCTTTTCTTACAACATACAAACAGATTTAGGCAGGAAAGTTTCCATTTCAAATTTTTAGGAAAATTAAGCAATAAGATGTATACATGCAATTTTTTATTTCAGCTGAAAGTTGGTTTAAAGGACAGAGAAAGAATTGAGACAATACTTGTTCACAAACCCAAGCTGAAGCCTACAAAAATCAGACTAATCACTGAATCAGACTTGCTCACCAAAAAGCATTTAATTGTTTTTACAGTGTGGAGCAGGTCTGATAGGTTAGGAGGATGTGAGAAAATTAGTAAAGGAAACATTTAACCTTTGTTCCCAAACACCCAAGGTAAGTATCATAACCAGTCCCTGAAATTCATTTAATGTGGAGAATTGTATGAGACTCATCTCATGACTAAATGAATGTTTACTACACTGACAGAAACATCAGAGCTTAGGCTTTTTTTCAGTCAGCAGAGATCTGGCCAATAGTTGATGGATATGTCTCATCCTAATCAGAGATGCCTACATTTGGTCAGATTAATTTTGCCCTATGTGGCATTGATCGTATTTACTCTACTTCCACTGACTACAGATGGTGACTGGGTGACCCTAGGTTACCTGTGTGACTAGCTCAGATGTTGTCATCTACCTTACAGACACCAAAAAGTTAGATAAATTAATATTGACCCTTGTGATACTGTGAATATAGGTTTTGTAAGATTCACTCGTATGTTAAACAGTTCTAATAGAAAAGCCTGAGCAAGGCATAGTTTAAAATAGCCAAGGTTACTTTCTTGGAATAGTTACTTTCAAGGTTACTTTCTTGACCTTGGGACAAATCTTTGTGCTTAATTATACAAAGCAAGGACTGAAATAACTATATTTTACATCCTATCAAAGTCTACTACATGGCTACCATAGTTACTGTTTTCATATAAATGGTATTTAAAAGTTTGGAAGATCCCCTTTTCATTCCAGTGCAGTACAGAATTCATTTGAAAATCTCTACTAGTTCAAAAGGATGGAAAAAATATCTTTTGCTCATTTCAGTTCCACACCTATTTTGCTACAGTCTCTGCCTTCAAGGCACATTTGAACCACTAACCCTTTTGATCCATCTGGTGGAATATATAAACAGAGCCAGAGTTATTTAAAAGAGAAGCTGATTTATTTTAATTTACACATTCATATAGCTTTTTGCTTTCTGCTTAATTTGGTACAGCCTTACCCGGTCCTTTGGCACACTATTTGAACCAGCTTTAGATTGCTTTAGAATTTCTCAGCCTCAGACTATGAAGGCTAAATTCAGAGCTGATCTATCAGATGAACAGGGAATCCAGTGTGGATTTAAGGTGGTTTACATACCTGTAAAATTAGATAAACTTAGATTACCACTAGTTATTTCATGTCACAATTACACTTACTTTAAATTTACATAAAACTTATTTCCTGAAGGTGGCAGCATCATGGCTGGGTGGCAGCTATATACAGCCTTCAATGCATGCAAAAACATAGAACATTACCATGCAATTGTAAGTGTTAATTCAAAAGTAGTGCCACATATGACCTTTTAACATGTATAACTGAGCGTAGTTCTGTGCTAGCCATTGGTTCAAGGTTTGCACTGAGAATTTCCCATGTTTTTCTCTTGAGCTGTAAAACTTAAAAAGAACATCCTTTATCTTAGATGCCTTTTAGCATGTCATGCTACTGGTCTTCATGTATTATTGTAAGCACTACATACCAAAAATGGTGAATTTTGAACATTTTTGGCCTGATTCTTCATTTCACAACAGTCATTTTACATAACAGGCACTGTAAAAGGACTCACATCATAAATGAATTGTCTTCTCTGTCCACTTTAAAGCCCTCTTCATAACAGAAACACTGTAGGGAGTCCCCATTTGCCTACAAGTTTTTTGGTTGGGTTTTTTTGTTGTTGTTGTTTTTAATTTTATTCTTCATAGTTACTAGCTGTCTCTGCGTAGGCTATGTCACTATGTGTACAGAGGCACAAATTACCTATTTTTATATAAGTAATTTTTTTTAAAACTGCTTTTGATAGCAAATGCTTGAGACCATACTGAAATTTCCATAAAGGTTAAAGTTTATGGGATAAAGCTTTTACTTAACTAGACTCAAATCAGAAAGAAGTACAGGTCGCTCCTGCAAAGTCCCTGGGACAGCCAGAGGGAATCTCACTCTGCTCCCAGAGTAACGTAAGCTTTACACCATCCCCATCTCCTTGGAAAAAAAAACAGGCGAACCTGTGAGTCCAGCCTTTCACACTTGGGTGAGCAGGGTGAACCAGTCCATGCAGGGTGGCGTAGCTACAGGAGGGTAAACCAATATGTGGGCATGTTCCCTGGTGCTTCCTCCTGGAAGAAAGAATTTGCATCATTCCTTCATAATGGATACACCTAGATGTTGTAAACTAGCCCTTAGTTCTTCCTAGCCACTTTCTGGTATGCAGAACACATTTTCCAGTCCAACAGGACAAACTGTAGCACAGGCCTCTGGCTGCCAGGTTCCCGGAGCAGAAACCTCCAGACCAATGCTTTGCCTTTTGGTCTCGTTCAGCTGGTGATGGTGGTCTGACTTCCCTGCACCTCTCCTGGTGTTCTGCTCTCTCAGAGGCATCCAGCAACCAGCCAGCTCCATAAAGCAAGTACTATTTAATCAGAAAAAGTATTTAGGAGAAAACAGACCTTGAAAATCTTGAAATAGCATGAATAATACTTAGCTTACCTGCTTGTCACATCTTTTTTTTCCACCTCGAAATCCTTTAGAGGGTTTGTCTCTGTCTTGCTCAGTCTTACATCTGTCAGTGATGAGATGGGTAAAATGCCTTTTCCCTCATGTCAGAACCAAAATTCTCTGCATTTTCAGATCGTCCAACACTTCCCAAACCTGACCAAACTAGTCCAAGCTAGTCCCGCAAGGCAATACTTCAAAAGGCTTTTTTCTGTTTAACTTTAGTATTGAAATTTGCCCTCATTATTTTCAGTTCCTATAGCAAGCATTCCCAGATAAGCCAGGAAGACTTTAACAAACAGCTCTGTAAAATGTGTATATAATCTCAGTAAAGTCAGGAGTTGCTATTGAACATTCTGTGCTCCTATAACATCTGCAATATTAGCACAGATGAAATTACACCAGTGCTGACAGCCTGTTATCTGTGCTGGGGAGTTCCTGATGCAGTTTCTTTAGAATTCCGCTCCAATTTTTTTTTTTTTTTTATCAGTTCTCTCTGGCAAAAATGCAGCTGTCAGAGATCCACTGCACTGCCTCTGGCCTCAGCTCTGCCAAGGCAGAATTAGCTCATCTCTAGTGCAGTTGGACTATCGTCAGTATTATAGCTGTGGTTTTGTTTTCACCTGGGCCACTTGCACTCCAGACGTGCTTGTAGACTGAGACATGAAGATAACATGTCAGAGTACATTGCAAAGAAAACTGGAATGACTGAGTGATATTACCTCAGCTAATGGCAAGCGTTACTTACCTGCCATTCCGAATAATCAGAATAAAAAAAAATAATTACATTAAGATTTTTTAAAAAATATATACAACAAAGAATGAAAGTTAAGCTGAGCAGAAATGAGGCCTGTGACTTTCTTCGGTTTCTGATGTAAATGTAGACTTTCAGAAGAGCACTCGAGTGTAAGAGGGTTTATAAACTGGACCGTGCTCAAACACGGCAGGGTCCAACTCTAGAATGCGGTCTTTCCTGTGCACCCTTCTTGCAATGGCAGTTTGTCTGTCTCTTACCTCTGTATCCGCTCATCTCTGGTGACTGTCACACAAAGAATGCAAGAATCCCAGCTCCCTATTCCTCCTTCCACTCCTTTTTCTCTAAAGAACAATACTTTCAGTAATCTTTTTTCCTGACTTCTACCCTCAGCTTTCACCCAGGCTATGACTAGATAAGCCATAGATACTTTACAGACCAATCAGATTTAGCTGAATGATAAGAAATGCCATCTAATTAGCTGCTGCTTAAAAGCTTTTCCAATGATTGATTTATATCCTGTATTTTTAAATTAATTTAAAGTTTTGCTTGTTTAACATGCCAGATGAAAGTATATCCCATATTTTGTTGAGAGGAAATGAATCTGTATTTGGGGAAAAAAAGTCAATGCAATTGTACAATGAGAGCCTTAGAGCCTTACCAGCATTCACAGGTTAATGATGTCCAAGATTTATAAAATGGTAAACAGAAACATACGTGATCTCTTTGTCATAAGTAGAAAGTTTTACTATTATATCTGGTTGCTGTTCCTCCAAAAAATATTCACAATATTTTTTCTGAAAACATGAAAGTGGATGGAATTCATTGCAGACATTTTCTTCAGTTAAAATCATAAACATCTGATGTGCAAAAATATAGGAAATACAATGCACCCTTCATACAAAAAAAAAAATCTTTTTAATGCACATACCTGTGCTTGATGATCTAATACCTATAAAGAGATACTTTCCATTTGTAAATATTTTTTATTAGCCTAGAAGGACCAAGGTGTGCTACACAGGTATTAGTCTGTTCTAAAGCACTTTTATGCTTCTGCTTTTACAGACTTTACTCAGAGAAAGCCTCCAAATGAAGTGTTTCAATTGTTCTGAATCTCCAGATATGAAATAGATATTAGGCTTTCATGGGAACCAAGAGCTTCAGAAAATGGTTTTTAAATCAGTGTGGCTTGGCTTGGGAGTTTACATTGGCTTCTGCCCAAGCAGAAAGAACCAAAAGAGCAAATTACACCTCCACACCCAGTTAGAAAGTCTGGAGGTATTAAGTTGTTTGTTAAGTAGAGTCATTGCGTTAGTAATTTTAGCTGTGTTTGTTCTTTGGGGAAGGCAACAGGCTCTTCCAGATGGTTTCAAAACACGGCAGGGCAAAACTTGATCTTATTAAAACTAAGTTTCTGCACGAACTGTTTCTCACTTCACAGGTCTCCTCTGCTTTTCTCAGCCAAAATTATTGCTAATGTATCTTTCTCTGTGAAATATTTTTTTTACGAACATTTATTTCAGAAACAACACTAAAATCCTTTGCTTTAGGGAAAACAAGTGAAATCACAATGTTCACAGTTGACTGCCCCATGGACCTGTTTTCTAATCCTTGTTATTTTATATTTCTCCCAATTGGAAGGAAAACTGTTTCTCTCACTTGTAGAAAAGTTCTGGTACCTTTTTTTTTTTTTTTTTAAACTTAAAACATGCTTGCACAAGCTCAGTAAATCAGATGAATGCTTTGTAAGCTTCCTTGGACTCCTGAATTTCATGATTATTTAAAGCTGTAGCTCAGTTCTGATTAATGAATGTCTTATTATAGAAGCCTGGTCAGAAATATTTATTTTTCTGAACAGATTTGGCTTCAGAAAGCAAGGACAACCAAATGATTACAGTAACAATCAAATGTTTCACTTGGTCCTTTGCTGTTGTACTAGGAAATTGCTCTTGGAAATTTGAAATGAGTGAAAAGGTCTAGAGCTGTCATCTTTCCTCTGTAACAGCAATGAAACAACCCAGCTAGTTTCAGTGAAGTGCAAGACTTCCTCCAATTCACAGAGGTGTGACTAAAGGCAGAGTTTAGTTCAAAGGCTGAGGTACATGTAACCTACAAGCCCAACTTGTTCCTCTGGCTCAGTGAGACTCCTCATATGAGGAGGAAAAGCAGGATTGCATTTTGCAGAGGGAAACATTGCTCTAACTCTTACCATATTAAACCACAACACAACCCAGAGGAAGTCTGTCATGCAGGTGTCTACAGTCCCTAGCAAAAATAACCTTCCAAGCAGAGGACTCCAGTGAACGTGGTGCCCTCGGTCAGCTGTTTATCTTTAGGGTGTCTGCAGACTGTTGGCATAACTTTATGGGAGATGTAGCTGTGGCAACCAGCCATGCAGAAATTGGAGGCACAACTCTGTCAAACTTCTTTTGCCTTGTATAACACTGTGAATTTGCTCTGCAGACTCCTATCCCATCACGGAGTAGCTCAGCTGTCCCTCAGGTCTATGACTACTGCTAACACTGGCTAGGGGGGTTTGAATTATGCCAGCTCTCAGAGGTGATTCATCCTTCTCATGTCACTGTCTTCAAGCATGCCTCATGGAGTAGCTCAGCTGTCCCTCAGGCTCTATGACTACTGCTAACACTGGCTAAGGGGGTTTGAATTATGCCAGCTCTCAGACATCCTTCTCATGTCACTGTCTTCAAGCATGCTTAAAATCAGCATATTTCCACTTACGTATGGTTTCTAGGCCAAAAATATTCAGCTGCCATTGGGGACTGTGGATTCTATGGTTAATTTCCAAATTTAAGAGGTATGAATGCCTCCTTGTTGGCTTAATTCATAGTCTGCAAATGATAGGATAGATTTTCTTTTGCCTTCTTATACCTCTGTGGAATTTCTTGTAAATTCAGCTGCAGCATAGACACTGGAGCTTGTTTTGCAAGCTAGGCAGAAGAGGGCTGGTAGCATATCTAAACAGAGCATAAGCCTTGAGGCTTCTTTTCCAGCCAACCGTCAAGTCTTTGAAACTATCATATGTTTAAAGGCACTGAAAGGATTGTGGAGCATGAGCCTAATGGAATGTGTGGTATTCATTTATCTCTGGAAGTTTACATGTCCTGCTTGACCAATTAGAACTATAAAGTGACAAATTAAAAGATGAAAGAAGCTGCAAAGGCATAAGAGCCTCTGCAGTTATACCAAGCAAAACTTTAGTCCTTCATTGAAAATACTTTCAGAGATGAACAATTGATCTTGTACCTGGATGGATTGCATCCTGACAGTGCTTGACTCCAGTATTATTCCACAATCACTCTAGAAAAGGACAGTATTTTCCATTTAATGGATAGGTTGAACACTTAAGCTGAAACATGAATAGATATCTGACCCTGTGTGGCAGAAGAAGGACAACAGGAAAGGGAACAAGCCACATGTACACCCTAACCACAGAATCATCCTTCTCTCTTTTTACAAGTCAACTTTAGCTTTGTACCAAGCATCCTCAAAGATCTGCAGATGACTGTGAGCTAATACTATATGTAAACAGCCTGTATTGCAAACTACTTAGGAGTTAAGAGCAATTTATTCATTTATATATTTGCTTTGCATTTAGCCAAAATGGCAATGTGATGCTGCAAGGCCACTGCAAAAGCTTCTGAAGTATTCATTTAAACATCCAAATGACAAAGTTTAGAGTTGGAACTGCCATGCAGTTGCTCAATTAAGTCATACAACATTGTTTCTGTAGTCACACCATGTGGAATAACTTCTAAGTGGAGAAATATCTGTACAGTGGATTTCTTCAGAGGGATGGAAAGCCAACTCACTGCAGGCTTCTAGCTGATGCTCTGACTTGCTAAATGTTGTCATCGTCTACTCCCTCTGTTGTCACTGGGAGGAGATAAGCTTCTCCAGCAAGAAATTGAGATCTTGGACGCTCTGATTCATCTTCTGCAGGTGACTTACTTTCCACTGACTGCACAGGAAGACTGTGCTCCTATTTGGTTTACCCAAGTTACATGCATAAAGTCAAATTAACTAAAGATTCCTCCAGACTAGCCAGGGGGATTCCAGTGTATTCTTCCCTCTTTGTTTCCTTTTCTGTTCTGGAAAGCAAGTTACACAGAATTTGTATTTAAAATATGTGTACAGCCTTCTGCGTATGAGAAAGGCATATATAGACTGGGCATGATATCCTTTTCTCACAGAAATAACAAGGAGGGTTTTGTTATTATTATCCTCAACTGCACTAAGACTTTACCCCAAAGATTTTGGGAATGGTTTGGGACTCCTTCTCTCTTTAGCCATAAATCTTATGCTCCTACAACTGGAGTTTCCAGTCTTACTGATGGACCCATTTTAGAGGGTGGAAGGAGATGAAAAATCTTCCTCCTTTTCCTCAGATATGCTTATTACCTTTCTGGGTAGTTCCTTCTGGGAGAAGTAAGCTCTCTGAAGGATCACTTTTCTTGTAAATGTTTGCATGAGGAGGAAAGAAGGGAGAGCAAAGCAGACTGTGTCCTGGTGTGCAGGGGAATTATAGCAGGTAGAAAGGAAATGGCACAGGAGTGTTTGGATACAGAGTCTGACATCCCCTCATCAATCATTCTTACAATAACAGCCAGTTACTAGGAGCTTTTGAGTAGCTGTTGCCCACCTCTCTCACTTCTCTCCTCTCAAAGTCTGCTGTTGGTAGTGTGTAACCAGCCATCTATGTATTGAAATCTAATTGCATACTTCAGTCACAAAGGGAAGGAAAACATGGAGACCTTGATTAAAAGACGGAGACTGCTTTTATAAACAGAGACTGAGGAAAATGTCTTGCAGTTCACATTTTCTTCTTCCAGGAGAAAAAGCCAGGAGAAAAAGCAAGTTGTGTTACCACTTGTGACTGGGAGCAGAGAGGTCCATAGGTATTTTCATGTGCCATAATTATGTAGATTAAGATTTTGACATTAGAGGACTCTCTAACTTCAGTAAACTAAGCCATAGCAAGACTCAGAATCTGGAATCTGTATGCTACAGAAACACAAGATGTAAATGCAGTGCAAATTTTTCAGGTAGAAGTATAATAAATATTCAAAAAATAACCAGGAGGAGTAATGGAATTTCTAGCATGCAAAGGCTTAAAGTCAAGACCAGATATATTTCTGAATTATGTACTCTGTTCCTAATGGTTGGCAAGTAAAATTATTGTAATGGTCCCCTCTAGCCTTAAAACATATGAACTTCTTCCTCTGGTATAGCAACCTAACACAGGGCTGAGGGAAGAAGGAGTTTATTATGCCAGCTGCTGCTGCTCCTCTTAAAAACACACCCTGAAGGAAAGGTGCTTGAGAGGAAATTGGTGCTGTAGGCTAATGAAAGGCAACAGTGACCAACACAAGGAGAGGATTCATCAGTACTGCTTTCTATATGAGTACCATTTGCATCAGCTAGGCAGAAGGACCAGGAGAAGAACCTGGGAAACTGCAACTGAGGGTGAAAATCAGGAATTAGGAATGTTCTTCCACTGGTGCTAGTGGTCCACCCCTTTTGTTTTGCTTGCTATATCTATGCAGAGACACTAACCAAGTACCACCTTTCTTGAAGGTGCTACCTTTCTTTTCCAGGAAAAAATATCAAGTGCAAATTCAGCTTACCTGCACTGTATACCTTTCTAAGGTAAAGAAACAAATCTGAAGTTATTCATAAAAAATTTGAAGGTTTTAATGACCTTTCCTCAAATAATTTCAACTTTATGGTAAAATCAGACTTCAAAATGTTATTTTTTTCCAAAAAACAAGAAGCTCCAAGATTGTGCCGACAGGTATAAACACATCAGATAATATTTTCCAGCCATTCCTAGTGATCAACAGCAAAAAAGAGCAGAAATAGTGTCCACAGAAGGAGCTGATTTTGGTAGGGCTGGGGGTTTTTTTTAATGTTTGTCTTTTTATTCACAATGAATCACGATTGACTTTTAACAGGATTCTTAGAAAAACTGTTTCCACCCATAACCTATGGATTTGGTGGAAGCTGAAAGAGTCACATTCACTGAAGAGAATGACAGCCTGCTTTTTGCTTTGTTAGCAATTTCCACACCAAACTACTGGTTGTGTCACTGTCTTTCTCAGCAGTTTTTGAAATCCAGTTGTACCAGTAAAGTGAGGTTGATTTATAACCCTTCTTTTAGCTTTTTTGACAACTGTTAAGAAAAAGGCTATTAGGTTATTTTAGAAGATCGTGCATTTTACACAGAGAGAACTAATTGCATTCATAATACCCTAGGTTCTCCTATAAGCTTATTATAGGGACCTAGTCCTATTAACCAAAATATTCAGTATTCCTTCATTTTAACAGGTTTGGGTTGTTTGGGGCTTTTTTATTTCTTATAGATTCTTTACAGTTTGGTTTTTTTCTGCTGTTCCTTTCAAGTCTGAAATGTATGAGCAATTGCTTAGACAGAAAAAAAAAAAAACAAGTATTTATTTTCAAGACAGATTCTGTTCCACACCACACAAAAGTTTCCTTGTTTCCCCATTGTTATTACCATTATTGATTCAATTACTAGTAATATAAAATATTTATACTGCACTGTCATTTTTATAAACATGACTAAAAAAAATTCTCTTTCCCAAAGAGGCTTGCCATTAATTAACAAAAAAGATAGACACAGTTACAACCAGATCATAGTCCAAAGGTGGGAGGGCAAAAAGAATATGTCGACCCAGTCGACCCAAAGTCAGTGCTTTGCTGAAGGATGCTTAGGGTTCACACACCTTCCTAAAGCTAGTCGGGCAGACCTGCACTTCTCGGGTACACAGCTGAAACAGTGGACAAAGCTTTCTGTCTCACCAGAGTTCGGCTTATCACCTTGGATGTGGGGTACAGAATCTGTTTATCAGTTTCCCAAGTGACTGGTTGTTTTCAAGTGTAAAGACACACCTCTCCATTTTCACCACTCTCATTCCCTGTCTAATTACATGTGCACTGTCATACTCTTGACAAACCAAGTGGATAACTTGCTAATATCATGACAACTCTTCCTTTTTGTTGCTGTTGTTGTTGAGGCATCAGTTTTATATCTAACAATGACTGAGACAATTTTAGTGTTTAATCTTTGCTTCTTCTGACAACATCCTTTGTTCATCATGGCCATAAAGGTATAAACTGCCAGTAATTATTTACTTTTTTGAGAACAAAACACTAGTGTGAAATACAGTATTTGAAGACTTGTCCTTGTTCTTAATACCTGCTTTTCTCTTGTTGTCTTCACTTTCTCACCTTTTGTCTTTGCGTATGAAGATACCCAAATGGTTTAAAAGTATCCAAGAGGCTCAAAGATGGCAATCTGTGAGTCAGTGCCTTGGGTTTTTTTAAAATTTGCTACAAGAGGCAGCTTTCTCTCAAGGTCAAAGTTTGATACATCCCTAGCTGAGGAATGCATACAGCAGGAAGGTGAGGAAGGGATGACTGAATTCAGTCAAATGGCAAACAATTTAATATTATCTGAAGTTACACAAGTATCTCACAATCTTTTGGCAAATTCAAGGTGTTTACACATTCCCATTATATTCATTAATTTGTGAATGTGTGTTCAAGTATACTGTCACGTTTCATGCATGCATTAGATAGATATACCAAATGGCAGTCTGGTGAAGTTCCC
>NW_010294718.1:0-320 GCF_000700745.2 Antrostomus carolinensis
ATCTTTAAGGTCCCTTCCAACCCAACCCATTGTATAGTACAGCATGGACCTGGAGCTGGCTGTTGCCAAGGTGGGCTCTACCTACACCCAAAGGACCACTGGGCCACTGCACTGCCCAAAATGCTGCCTAGATGAAAACCAAGGTTTGGAAAACACCTCAGGGCAGGCAGCCAGAAACTTGCTGACGTCCCTGATCCCCCATCTCCTGACATTTCTGAAGTGACCCTCAGCACGCACCTACTGCTGCCAGGGAGCCTCGGCACTAGGGGCAGAAATGGTTCATTAAGTTACAGCACAGGCCCCAGGCATGCCAGCAGCAC
>NW_010294718.1:379-7184 GCF_000700745.2 Antrostomus carolinensis
CTTGGCCTCGTCACAGTACGGTGGCAGAGGCAGCTCATTGTAGCAACAGATCTTTCAGGTACTTAGACAGCAGTTGACTAGTTACAGCTACTTTAAAAAAAAATTAAAATATATATATATATATTTCAAGCATCTCGTTGAAGCCCATGCGCTGTCGTTACATTAGGCAACGCGTCCTTGGGTGCTTACATTCCATCATCAGATAGCTGAGGGACACCCCCCCAAATCCC
This sequence comes from Antrostomus carolinensis, assembly GCF_000700745.2. Classification (NCBI taxonomy): domain Eukaryota; kingdom Metazoa; phylum Chordata; class Aves; order Caprimulgiformes; family Caprimulgidae; genus Antrostomus; species Antrostomus carolinensis. The sequence continues at coordinate 610 of NW_010294718.1, forward strand.
CACTGTACCCATTTGCCTGGAACTGTGTTTTATCTCAAAAGTGTGTTTTATCTAAACAAGCTGCTCAGTAACTGTGGTTATTTCTTTTCCTTTTAAAGCTACCAACGTCTTCCTTTGCCTTACTGCTTTCCATTGTCAAAAAAGGCAATACCCAATTTATTGCAGAACTGATAAGCTTATCTCACAGTGTAAGGAATTTGAATATTGAAAGTAAGGTGCAGTTTAATAGCTGGTGACTCAAGTATGCACAGTTTCTCCATTTCATACACGGTTATTGATACAAGAGTTCATCGTAGAAAATATCGCAGAATAAGATATGCTACATCTCCATATTCAGACTGCAATTTAAAGTAATAAACACATTAATTCAAGGAGCTGGAATAGATCTGGTACTTACAAATCATACTCCTCCATATTTTGAGAGTGTTTTCTTAGGTCTACAGAGATCCTGTAGTACAGAGATCCTGAAGTACAGAGATCCTGTAATGAAAAAAGGCAATGTGTTACTATAGAATTGTATGTCAGCACCATTTTCTAATTATCCAAATGGTATGAGAGTTGGCAAGATAAACGATCAGCGGGAAAGGTGTGTTTAGAAGTTCATTCTCCATGAGAAAGTGGGACACAACATAGCCAGAATCTTGTTCCAAGTCCCTTTTTTCCTCCCTCTAGCATAAGGGTCGTGGCTTACCCCCATACAATCAGTATACCCCTTTAAGATTAGCAGATGGCAGCTTTTTTTTTGATGACACATGACTTTTCATTGCTTCTTTAATTTGGGCTCATCCCCTTTATTAAGCATTTTACTGTCTGCTTTTTCAGGGATCATAATGAGTAAAGGAAGAAACTGCAATGATTAGATTTCTGTGTGTGGGCATGCAGATGCCTTAAAAAGCAGCATCACTGTAGAACTTCCACTTTATAATTAATTTCACCCTTAAATTCCTGCGTGATTTATCCTCTGAAAGAGAGCATTTAATTATAGTCTTGTATCGGTATCCAGATACCAAGTAACTCTGACACAATTGGAGCAATTCATTGGAATTTCCTCTTTCAGATTTGAATATATGCAAAACAAGGATCATGCACACATCTTTGTTTCATCTTTCTGTAATGTTCTTTGTCTCATGGTATGCGATTCCTCACCCAGCATCCCCCCTCGCGGCTTTCACCATCCTCTCCTCCACGTGGAGGTTGCTGCTTTGAATAAGGTTGATACACACTTCAAGAGCCAATTTTCCAGGAGGCTATTCACACATTTACACTGAGTAGTACCTGCCTGCACTGATAGGTTCATTGTAAGGTAGGTTCATTGCATCCCACAGATCTAAGTACGGAGTGACATGACTGTAAAACGCCGAGAGGTAGCACTGGTTGGGCAACCCCGAACATCACGGGTACATTTCAGCCGGTGGCCTCAATTTCAGCTGGGGTGAACTGGCACGCCCAAGTCAAGTCAATGATGGATTTATGCCACTTGGCACCAGACCAGCGAGTAGCCCCCAGAATGCTTTTGACATTTCAGGATTTTCTTCTTTACAAAGTGTAACGAGGATGTGAGGAAACACCTTAAGAACTTGTGCAAAAGACTGACTTGCTTTTATTACCGTGCAATGGCATAATAACCATCTCTAAAGAAAACCTCTATTTACAAAGTACACAGGCTCAAATCAAGTTCATGCTGGGCTTAATCCTCTTTCAACATCCCAAGTATTCATCTCTTCTTTTCTGAAAGAGCAGCAGATTCACAGCAGTGATTATTTCAAGAGTATGGATTGAGGTTTGTTTATTAGTTTATCTATCACTAATGACAGAATTTTCTATGAACAAAATACCCTTTTCAACTGAGAGAAGAAAAAAAACCCAACAGGTTAAATGTACATTTTCCTGTGCTTGAAAATGTGTTTCCTCCTGGTGATTTGCTGTAGAAGAACATAAGTATGTTCACAGTAATGAACTGTCACCTTTTATACATCTTTTTATGTAACTAAACCCACACATGACAAATGACTATACTACTTACTTCAGCTGCTTTCTGTAGGACTTGCATCCAGTTTTATGAATTGCTGTTGTGGGGATGGATCTGCATTGGTTTTGTCTTTCAAGAATAAGACCTATTTACAAAAATCAATATTTTTTTGTTAGAATTGGAAGAAAATAATTCCTAGTCTTCACTGAAACACTTGGAATGGTTAGACACACAAGCAAAGTAACAAAAAGCAGCATTTTCATGAATTCTTGGGAAAATCAGACAGCATTTTTGAAAATACAAGTGCACGTGTCAGAATGAGCGTAAGACATTTTTTAAAACAGCAAGATTTCACGGCACAGCATGAGAGAACCTCAAGAATTCCTCTCAGAAGATCAGATGGCTAACTGGAGTGCAGTTCACTCGATGCCATTTTTATCTGAACTACAGTAGATTATTAATAAGTATGAAAATCATAAGCAATAAAAAGTATGTGAGCACAAATGCCCTGAAGAAGGGAATATACTTAACTGGGATACATAGATGAGTCTGGAGGAAATAGAGTAAGGAAAAACCTTGAGCCAAACTTACTCCATATAAAGGTCAGTTTCAAATCTGCCATGTATGCAAGAGATGAATTAGGTCAAAAGTTCTTAAACAACCAGGCTTTCCTATAAACTATGAGAGTTCAAAATGCTACCCCCAAGGCTGAAAGTGGCTGATGCCTCTTCCTGTAAGTGCAGGGTGAGGTCAAAGCTACTGGACAACACAGATGTTTTGCTGTTCTAAAAAACCAATCCCTAAAATTCACTAATTTCTTAGTCAACTTCTTGTGTCAGCATTAACTAACAGTTTAAAAAAGAAGGAAAGAAAAAAAAACCCAAACAGCTAATTCCCATCCATCTCAATGTGCCTCAGAAGATGGAGATAAAGAGGCAGACAGAGCTGCTAGTTCACGCTGCATTGGGCCCTACAGGGCAGTTTTCAAAGCTTCATTCTTCTGCCTTGTATGACATTTCCATTACTCTCCCCTGGGCAACTCCTGAATGGCTCAACACATCTCACTGGCAGCAACAGCTTCATAATGCTCAGCTGCTGTTTTCCCTTTCCTAATTACAGCTCAGTGCTCCACGCTCAGTGATTTCTTAGCCTCTGAGGGGTTTGAAGCTTCTCATTTGTGGAGTCTTTTCACAGCTTCTGCTTTTACTTGCTGCTAAACCAACCTCTACAAGCATTTTATTTGTACTCTTGTACAGGGTGTTACCAAAGTCCCTTCCATATCACTGCCAATATATCTGATAATTGATTCTCCTTGGTCCAAGTGATTTGTTAAGAGTATGAGAAGGACCAAGGTATAAGAAAAGTGTTTTTCCCCACAGCACGTAGCAGGCTGAAAGCAAGCTGGGAGAAGAACATCAGCTCCTTACCCATCAGTCCTGTGTGCTGTTCTGTCCATCACACCTTTTTTGAGTTCATAAAATCATGTAAAATACTTCAACAGTATTTTACATTCTCCAGGAAGATGAGAGTTAAACACAGAGAGAGAGAGAGAGAGAACACATGCAAACACAAAGACTGCCCTGTCTGATGGTTCACCATGTGTACACACAGGCACAACATTTAGACCCCTAACTAGTGGCCAATATATCTGAAATTTTTAAGTGAAAACATGTTCCTGGTGGCTGACGGTGTGGCACTTCCACTCAACAGCTCTGCCCTGAGAGTGACATCCATCTTGGGACAGTGAAATGAGAGCAAGAACCACCACTGTGGGGACTGGTGTGACTCAGCCGGCACTCACCAGCTCCTGGTTGACTTTCACCACAGCAGTCAGTCCCAGCTATGGGCTCTCCACTGCTACCTTCCATCCCTCCTCTGTATCTTCCCTCTGGACAGTTGAGCTAGCATGGGGAAGACAAGAGGAAGACAGTCTGTATACAATTGCTGCTGTCAGAGCGAAGAAAAGACCTGCCTTGGGCTGGAGCAGGGCCAGCATCTAAAGGCCTGTGCTAAAGCCTAAACCATATGTGATGCACACAAATGATCAGCAGAGCCCTCTGCCTCTCACTCACTCCATTTGGGAACCTTGGCAATCATCTGATCATCTGTGGCCTCAGCCACAGTGGCCTCAACCCCTTTGGCAAGCATATTTCCCCTCTTTCACTGCTGCAAGACGATAAAATCAGGGCAAGAGCAGGGGAAAGGCTGACTTGTGAGCTATTTCCCAGCCTTAGTTCCTATCCTTGGCCTGCTGAATGGGAAGAAGCAGCACTGAGCTGTGACAGGCCCAGTGCTCCAGGCCCTGCACTGCCACCGGGACTTCAGCCATCCACAAGCTCCACATTTTGGCTGCGACTCAGTGGCTACTGTCACCTGCACACTCGCCACGCGCACGGGGAGCTGGGGCACCCTCAACAGGAGGAATGTGTCATTAGGGATGATGGAGTAAACAGCAATTCAGTTGAAACCAGCTTAGCCAGCACACATTCCAGAAACCAAATCTAGGAAAGAGGCATGGGTCCACGGTGTATTTGTTTGGCCTGGTAACTAGTGCCAGGCATGGGAGCAGATGCTCTTAGTGGAATTCCCCCATCCACTAGCATTATGGGACACTCCCACTACTGTTGTGATAATTACTGTTAATCATTACTAATAATGAAGTGACAAAAAAAAAAAAAAAAAGGAAAAAAAAAAAAAAAGGCTGTCGGGATCAGGCCTTTATTGTCCTGGCTGTTGTCATACAGAGGTGATGAGACAGCCTGCCCCAGGGAACCTATAAACACAGGTGCCCAATTCATCACTACAGTCATATTTCAAACTAGGACACTGTGGCCTGCAATGAAGCTACCCCTACAACCCAACCAAAAATAAACCACGGCACTCCTTCTAGCTGGCATCACCCTAAAGCCAGGCTGTTCATGTCATGCTCTCTGTCTGCTGAGATGCAGCTAGAAGCTCATCAGGAATACTCTGAGTATCACAACACTCAACAAGATGTTGCCATTCTGTGTTTTCCCTCTCTGGGCCCAACCTGCTATAAAACTCCATATTCTTTGATCTCCAGTGAATTCAGTACCACCAACTCCCGAGAGCCAGCCGTGAGTCATGTGGTATGCGGAAACCTCTGGGGTTTGGTTTGGAAATGACCAAGACTATGTGAAATCACCTTCTAGTCACCTTCTCCTCCCATTCACAGTCTGAACATCACCTCAGGTATCCAAGCCTCCCTAGACACCGTTCCTAGGTCATAGGCTGAAGAAATGCATTAGCCTGCGTAGCCATAGATGGGGTGTCACCAAGGAGCCCCAGGGAAAGACTGTAGGCCCCTGTGGAGCTGAGGGGCAGAGACAGCTCCAGCACAGGTAGAAACCACCTGCCTGCAACACAGATTCTTCCTCTCACATATGCAGGTCTGGCTGCTATCAGCCACTAGGAAAGGGGACAGACCCCAGTATTCTGGTCAGAGCTGGTTCTTCCTCAGCCCACCTCGTCCGATCAGCCTAGATTTCTCCCTGACTAAAAAGCAGAAAAGAAACCACATTCAGACCCTGCATGTTTCTCTGCTCTCTCAGCAAGGAGTTGTGGGCCTGCCCAAGGGGAGGCAAAGGCCTATGCCTACCCCCCAGGCCAAGTTCCTCTGGGAACTTGTCCCATGGGTAGGGAGGGTGCTGCTCACCTGCTGTGTGCACGGGAGATGGGAGGAGGAGAGGAATCTGTAACTGGATGCCCTGGCTGCTGACTGAGGTTTCCATGGATAACACCTCTGTGTGGTATCGACACATCCACCCCCTCATCCTTGTTACTGCACCTTCATGTTATTTAGGAGTTGCAGTAGATTTCCTTTATGACACTTGGAATGCATGTGTGTAAATCAAGTGGGACAGGACAAAGCCCAGGGCTGGGTTTAATTAGATTGGTGTCGGTTATTAAATTAAGCACAGCACTAAGCTAGGGCTGGTAGTTCTTGATTGATGCTCCTGCAGCCAGTTGTCTTTGTCCTTTATACAGGAAAAAAAAGGGCTATTGGTAAGGGTCAATTAGCCAAAGCTGCCAAACACAAGTTAGGTCTCAATCCAGTTAAACTCCTCAGTAACAACAGTTGCTCTACACGACCTTCAGATAAAACAGACATCCCTGAAAACTATGTTTTTGTAAAAGTTTGAGCGGAGGCTGTACATTACATGCTCAGGTACAGGTAAGATGCTCAGGATGAAACACTTTTGGCCACTGACTTGCAGCATGCCTGCAGCAGAGATCACCCCTTCATCCATAACACACTCACATTCCAGCTCTGCATCCAGATTAATCTGCCCTGCCCTAACCAAGTGCACAAGCAGCCTGACATCAGCCAAAACCAAGACAGGAGATGGCCTGTCTCAGATGAAACATGCCAGGCACAAGAGCCCATGCAGAACACAGCCTCTCTTTTGTCTCCAGCCCGGCTTCTCAACTCTTCCCCCTGTTTTGTTCTTGTAACATTCATTCCCCTTTGTGAACCAGGAGAGAGTTTTCCAGGAAGGGCTGCTGTATGCAAAGCTAATTACCAGTCTTTCCAAATCAACCACTTTAAAGGGTGCATAGGTTAACTAAACTAGAAAAGAAGTCT
>NW_010294718.1:7213-13354 GCF_000700745.2 Antrostomus carolinensis
GGCTCTGCGCACTGCTGCGCGCTTTTGATTGCATTGGGGCAACTTTGATGACTGTGTCACATAACTTTAGAGTTGCTGACTGCATTGCAAATATTGGAATTGTCTTTTACGTAGATCTAAACAACATAGGAGCCTTTGGGCAATGGCCTTTGATTGTTTACACGCTTTCCATAAACAGGATATTAACAATTAGTAAATATCCTGTTGGAAATCCCTCAGCTGTACTTGCAAGCTCACAATAGACTAGTTTGCTAGATGCCCATCTGCAAATTAAGTCTCTCTCTCTACTAAAACTTCACTGGTAACATTACACAACTGTTACTGACCACAACAATTACCTCTAATTGTATGTACCAATGCTTCTACTTCATGGCTTCAACGAATTGTTTGTGGAGTTGGTACATCTTTAGAGCGCTTGCTGGGGAACTATAAATCAAAGAAATAATACATTATTGTTGTCGTAATTTTCCATAGGCTTATGCCACATAGTTCTCATTCAGGTAGAGAAAGGAAGGGAATTACACTGCTCTGAATTCTTGTTGCTACATCTTACCTAGAGGCAGGTTTTTTTTCTCCTTCATATAAACTTCCACTCCAGCTGAATGAAGATGGTGACACACACGTGTACGTACAGACACACGCACACAGAAGAACTTGGGATTTTCTTGGGAATTCCTTCAGGGTTGCAAAATAAGGTGTTTTGATGGTCAGTAGTTAGATACCTGTCCATAATTCTGCAAATTTTCTGCAGTAAATATAAAAATACCTTTTAAAAAGAAGTCTTAACACCAACCTCTCACATTTTAGCAGCCCACCTCTGGACAAATGTTCCCAGCAGAGTTAGAGAGAGGCTGAAAGCTCTTTCTAAGCTAAACACTGTGTTAAAAGCAATGCAAGGCTACCCCAGTTGGCACATATTCAACTGACTAGGTACCTAGCTGTGGGGAATGGAAGAGCTGCCTTCATGCAGAAGGAAGCTCCAGCTTGGAAGCCAACAGAACAACAGTAAGAACCCTTGGTGTAGGAAAAGCAGAAACACAAATTTGTGTCCCTCTTAATCCACATTTGAATAACCCACTACTGGGAGCACAGTGATGCGAAGCAGTGTGACAGTACATCCTTAACCCCAAAACAAGAGCCCTAAAGCACTATAACACCAGGCTACAACTGTGCCAGCATAAGGTCAGATGCCAGTTAAGCATTCAAGAAATAATAGTTGACCCAGCCTTAAATACTATCAGGGCAGATTAGGAAGCCCTCCTAAGAACGTATATTGTTGCTGTCTCCAAACATGTTGCATCTAAAAGAGATCTTGTCTCTACTGCCTGGTGCCCTTTGAAATTAAAGGTTATTTCTTACCAAACCCCTGGGGTCTGCACAGTACACAGATCCTAAAACTGTCCCCATGGACTTCAATGCTTCTCTGTGCCAAGCTGGTTTCCCCCAGCGTTCACATCCCTATCTCTGTTGTACCCTTGACCAGAAAACATATAGGGGTCCCATTCAAAATGCTATTCCCCACACAGAGATACTCAGTCAAGCCACCCGCTGCAGTAAAAGCTGTTTGTCTGAGCCAGTTCAGCTCACAGTCCCTGCTGAAGATAGTTCTGAAGGTAAAGCGCACAGCTTACTATCCTGGCCTCTTTAGAAGGACCATGACAGCCCCTTAGCTACGTCTCTGTCCCTGTATTGTGGCTGCATTGTATTCCCCAGCCTTGTGAGCTCTTATTTCATGTAACAGTCCCATTTCTCTCATGGCACATGCAGCTCGTAGCAATCCTCACTGGCTGCTAGCTGGGCCCACTCTATAGAACCTGGCCTTTCTCTTGCCCTTGCTCCCAGCTGGATGCTGCATAGCTCAACTCCCAGCCATGTCTTCCCTGTTACCAGCTTATTTTCATCTTCTTCCATCTCCCAGTTCCAATCCCCTACAGCCATTGCATTAATTTGCTGCTTTTCTGATCACAGTCCAGAACATCAGCACATAAAACCAGGATTAACCAGCACAAAATGCACACTGGCACCTGGTGGTCTTGCAATGATTTTTCTTCCTTCTAGTCCTCAGTATATATCACAAAAAAGCACTGGACTTGCAAGCCTTGCTCATCCTGCACAAAACTCCAGGCAGACAGAGATAAGCTTTCCTATGTTTCACGACATTCCCATTCTGCATCTCCCCCCCTCTGCATACACACTTGCCCCAGACTTTAGTAAAAAGGACATGAGTCATATGCTGTGTCACAAGCAAGAACAAACTAGAACATGTCTCATTTCAGCCTGATTCCCAGAAAAACCTCAGTGGGGCCAGTGTCACAAAAACCTTCTTAGACAGGACTCCATTTTCTTCTCCTCTCCTCCTATGCCAGTCACTTGGGTGAAAGGAATAAGAGAGACTATTTCTGACTTACTCTTGAGCCACTGAGAACAGCCTTTGCCCGGGCTGTAAAAGCTGCCTTGGCTGTAGGAATGTAAGGGCGGACACTGCTAAAAAAAAAGCCACCACAAGTGGGAAATGTTGGGTCTGTTTTTCACACCTCTAACCCATCATTAGCACCACCTGAACATAAGACAACCGCATCAGAAAAAGGTGCTCACTGTAAACAAAACCATCATAAAGTTTTTCTTTAATTTAAAACCATGAGGAAAAGGCAGTGGTGTGAAGTCCTGACACGACTTGTTCTAAGCTAAATCACTGCGTATTGCACTATGAACTCAGCTGGGCTTCAGATTGCTTTGCAGATAAAGCAGGAGGAAACTGTAACTTACACCCACTACAAGTGTATCTACAGCTAAGGAATGAGATAACTAAATGCCCTTGGGGAGATATGGGAGGCATTTAAAGCATAAAAATTGCTTACCTTTCCCTTACCAGGTAGGCAGATAAACAAATGATTCTGTTCAATAGTGCCTGAAATCTGATGCAAGCCCTCAAAAGCAAAGGAAATTAAGGCTGAGAGGCAACCATGGTGCAAGGATGTGCGACCCCAATGACAGAACATTCCTCATCAGCTCAAAAATGAGTGGTTCCAGAGATGTGCACAAGTTGTCATGGGCCAAGTGAGTATAGAAGGGCAGAGGCTTGCACTTCTGTGCTGGAGACACAGGCCTGGTTGTTTCACAAGGACATTCCCAGCTTACCAGGTGCTGTGCTGCATTCAGACTTTCAGTCACGTGGCTGCTGGGATAGACACTGCTTACTGCATGCTAACAGAGGGTGGGAGCAATTTGCTTTACTGCTCTTGCCAAAAGCCTCTATTAGTATGTTATGAAAGCTCCAGAGAGACAAAACATTCCTAAAACCACTTTATTAAAATTAGTAACACCCAAAACTCCCCCCAGTTGTTTAATGGCAGGGGTGGAAGAGGCAAGCAGCAAAAGCAAGAGGCAGAGCCTTCACTTTCTCTGCAGTGTGATGGGCCAGGGATGTGTCTCTAATCTTCACTGGCTGCTGAAATGCAGCCTATGTATGCTGAGGGCCAGCACGGTTTTTGATCAACAGATGCAAAGTGTTACTTAAGGACTAAGTATTGATTTACCATCCCCCAGCACCTGTAACTACCTTCTATCCCTGTAGAATTCCTGTAGCTATGCTGATATTTCTCTGATGGTGGCACTGAGGCACCTGCAACTCACCGAGTGCACATGAGGAGGCAGAGACTTGTACCTGCATCTCCCGTGATTCAGACTCCTGCCCTCATCACAGATCTCTTCCTCCACGGATGGTGAGCTGGAGTAGCACTGGCTGCCTCCCAGACTCCTTTTCCTGATGCTACAGCCTCAATCCATGCTGTGGGAGAAGGAAAGTTTAAAGCTGACCAAAGAGGGAGATTTAAAAGTGGCAAAACTGTCAGGCTATTCAGTCTGCAATTTGGGACATGTCAGATCCTGTGCATGGTGGTCTCAGCAGATCAACCCATGCTGTTTTCCCTTTACTGCTTCCTCATCCTTAGCGCAGGCCAAATAAACTTCTAGCTCATGTCTTGTACCCAGGTAGCTTGTTGCTTTACAAAAAAGACAGGAGATTTAAAAGGTCTAATACAATTTGAGACAGACCCATGCTTAAGCTCAAGCTTCTGAACTAACAGGCCTCCTGAACCATATGCAAGCTTCTTTTGTACCATCTAATTCCTTGTGTTAAGCTGAAACCTTGGCTTGGATTTCTCTGGCAGCAACTTGCATTAAATCACATGGAATTATAATTTTGTATTATTTCTATTAAATACCATTTCAGCATTCAGCATAGGACCATAAACCTTAGAGAAATTTCATGTGTGGAAAGGACTGGACTAAATTTTATGCAGAATCTGAAGACTGTGCAATTCCTGACCTGCATCTTTTTGCACACAGATCTGCCACTGCACCACGGCAGAGCCCCCCGCTCCAGAGTCATACGGGGCTCAGGAGGAACACAGCAGTGGGCACACGGCATCCAACTCCCCCCTACATCGCTGGGGTTTTTTTTGAGTTTGTTGGTTTTTTGTGGGTTGTTTTGGTTGGTTGATTTTGTGCTGGGGTTTTTTTTGGTTTGTTTTTTCCAACCCCTTCTCCTAACTGAGTTCTTTCAAGGATCATGGGATGTTTCCTGCAAGGCTTTCGGCACGCGTACTGATGAGCGTGAACCCGAGTTCTAGGTTAACAAAGATTACTTTTATGAGGAGCAAAAGACAGATTTGCTGTTCAACATTATCAAAACACCTAAGTCAGACTCTCAGCTCTACAACAGCACAAGGTATTGTACACATATTAAGGGTAGAGATTTTCTATCATATGCATAAGGCACCTCTGTCAACATATTTCCATGCCAACTAGACACTGATCACAGAAAGTATCATTTGGCATAACAGAAATTCTACGTATGGCAGCACCCAGCTGAAGTGCTGACGGAAGAATGAGCAAATAAAGCAACACACATTCTTAGACACACATATTAAAATGTTGTGAAGACAAAGGGAATTTGGCTCATATCTGTGTCAGGTTTTATCTCCATAAATGCAAACCAACTATTTGTATTGAAGGAAAGAAGCACTCGCTCTTTAGTTCACTTAGATTATAGATAATGCACAGAGTCTCCAGAAGTCCTGTGGTAAGCACAAAGAACTGATGGATGGCCAATATAAAAATCCTATGTAAATACACAAAGTTTAATTTCCATCGCTGTCAGGTGTTACTTCACAAGGCACTGCCCAAAATTGACAGCGTCAATTCTGCTGCAATTTCATCTGCGTGAACAGGAGAGAGGGGGGCCCAAACTAACAGATGCCCCCAGGTTCTCCTGTGTCACGCGAATCACGAGCTATTTGTGGGCTGCTCCAAAAAGCCTAATGAAGTTGATGGAAAAATGCCCAGGATTTCAACAAGCTCTATCCAAACTGCACCCATACAAAGTGCCCCAGAGTTTTCTCCTCCACCCAGGAGTTTTTAACCTTCTAGTAATATTCAGAGCATGCAGCCCAGTTACATTTATGAGTTGCTGTTACTGAACAGCACGTTGGCTCGTATCTCTTCCCCTGCTCTTACGGTGTTCCTGCTCCAGCAGGGGGATTGAACTAGATGATTTTTTGAAGTCCCTTCTAATCCCTGACATTCTGTGATTCTTACTACAGAAAAAAGTTTCCATTTGTTTGTGGTGTTAAGAATCCCATGACACTCGAAAGACACAAATGCCTAAATACCCAAGGACTTGGATGGTGCAAGGAGCTTAATTCTGCATCCACTGGAATCAAGAGGTGTTTTACTAAAGCCTGCAGCAGGGCTGGGAGTCAGGCCAGAGCTCATTGGGAAAAGTCACAGATCCCTACTTTATGATTAATTCTCTTGAAAAGCCTTCAGTGGAGGCATCCAATTGCTACATTTCACAAATACTTAGTGGTTTAAAAAGCAAATCAAACTAACCCTACTTAGAATCATCTTAAATACCCCTTTAAAGACCTTCCAGGCTGCAGTTTGGCTATGGCACCTGAATTACACGAGGGAACTGCACAAGTCTATAAGTGGTACCCCACTGAGGGGTATCTTCCCTCTGCCTAAATGAACTGAGGAGGTGAAGCCAGTGCAAATGTGCCCTGAGTAACAGGAGAGGAACGCAAGGACAGCAGGCTCCATCTTTCCTCCCAACCCTGTGAGACCTCACACAGTTTCTTT
>NW_010294718.1:13397-19292 GCF_000700745.2 Antrostomus carolinensis
AACGCTCCTTTGTGATTCTCCCCAGCGCCCCATCCAAGGGAACAGTCTCCACACGGAGTAACCTCGGTGTTTTCCCTCTGCATCAAGGCACTTGCTCTTGGTGGGAAGAGGGGACAGATACTTGGGGTAGGCCAGGAAGGACAAACCTGAAAGGAATCATGCTGGATCAGAAGAAAAGGGTCAGGGAGGAATGTGAGGGGCCAAACAACTCCGCCCAACTACCCCTGAGCTCCTTACTGTTTCACTGAGGTCAAGGCCATTTCTGTGCAGGCCTCAGAGTGCATGTGTGTCGGTGTAAGGTCGTGTCCTTTCCCTGCGTCACTCCCCATTCTTGGGAACAACCAGGAAGAAACTCCTGGTGTTTCTTGGCTCCTGCACACATTTTTCATGCACAGGGGAGCACCTAGTCCATAGAGAACATTTTTTTGCTGCTGTAATCTTGATGGAAAAAGTAGTTAGTGATGGAGGAAGGAATTCAGGAGAAGTGCCTGAGGGAGGAGAACTTTCAAACAAATTGGCACATGAGAAGTCATGGACATGGCACCAAAAAAGTCAAGAAAATATTAACAAGACAAGGGGAAGGGGCAAGAGAATTTCCTGCCTTTCAGCTCCTCGGGAGTCTTGTCTTGCATTTCAGTGTGTCAGTTCACTATGGTAAACCCAGAGAGCTTGAAAGGGCACTGCTCTGAGAGTAGCAGCAACACCACAGGAGTCATCCATGGGCAGTTAGAGCTACGAAGGCACTTTTAGCTGGAAAAGGAGAAAACACCATGCTTCAACCTCTGTGTGTCAGACACACATAAGAGATCATGCAGGTGACACCCAATCATGAGAGCACATGGTGAACTACTGTGACAGGCACTGCTGTCACAGGGCTAACCTTCTGCCTGCTCAGCAACTGGAGCAAAATCAGATGTGCCTTTGTTCAACCAGATCCTTTACACCACCAAAGGAAAAGGGGCTTGGAACACAGCTACCAAAGCAGCTCTACTGCTGGCACCTGTGTTCACACATCCAGAAGGGAAAGTCATGAGCTACCATGAGCTGCTCAGCTGTAAAAGCACAAGCAGGAAACTAGAACACAGCTGAACCAGAGGCCACTGCATTGAGATAGGCATCTCCTGTGACTTTCCACAGATCTTGTTCTGCCTTTAGTGGAATTACTCAGCTGTCCCCAAATGTAGTTCTGGGTCCTGAACTTTGTTTTGCTTTTAAATGCTCAGTCCTGTTTCTTTTGACTTGTTTTACAGGATCAGGTTGGAAGTGACTGATTTTACAGGTTCATTAAGCACAGTGCTTTTTGCCAGGCTCAACCTGCCTTGTTCATGCTTATCTTGAATTTCACAGTTCTGCACCTCACCACCACTCTGAGAATAAGGCAGCAAGAGAAATTAGCAGAAACTCCTACTTGAAGGTTTTCACAGCCCCCACTCTGTTACAGCCAACAGGTATCAAAGGATTTGCTCTTATGTGAGGACTCAAGTCTGATCTCAAGTTGAACAGAAAGATTAGGCCTCATAGCCTGGAGCACCTCTCCTATGAGGATAGGCTGAAAGAGTTGGGGCTGTTCAGCCTGGAGAAGAGAAGGCTCCAGGGAGAGCTTATAGCGGCCTTCCAATGCCAGAAGGGGCCTACAAGAAAGCTGGGGAAGGACTTTTCATCAGGGCAGTTAATGACAAAACAAGGGGAAATGTGTTTAAACTGAAAGAGGGGAGGTTTAGATTAGATATTAGGAAGAAGTTCTTCACTGTGAGGGTGGTCAGACACTGGAACAGGTTGCCCAAGGAAGTTGTGGATGCCCCCTCCCTGGAAGTGTTCAAGGCCAGGCTGGATGAGGCTTTGAGCAACCTGGTCTAGTGGAAGGTGTCCCTGCTGATGGCAGGGGGGTTGGAACTGGATGATCTTTAAGGTCCCTTCCAACCCAAACCATTCTATGATTCTAAATCCCAGTTTGCCAAGCCTCAGCATAAGCACTGCTTGCACACAAGGCAGATTAAGCTGCCAAACCCCCCCAAGCACCATGCCAGAGCTACAGAGACTTGTACCCAACAAACCAACAACACCTTAGGTAACAGATTTAAAAAAAAAAAATAATCACCAACACAGGTAAGGTCACTTGAGGGCCCTCCTTGTGTTTCTCCTCCTGAACAGCATCCCTCAATACACACACGAACATGTGATGCTGTAGCCTTGAAAAGAAGGGAAAAGGCACAAAACTGAGCCAAATACTGCATGTTTGGGTTACATGGCCTGTAACTCAAGGTCCCCCCTTGCTGTCCCTGCCTGCCACTGACTCATCTCAGCCTGCTTCACCCACCCAATGGGTGGCTGCTGGGCTGCTTGGCTCTCAAAGCCGGGATGCACTGAAGTGCCCAGGTCCTCCCTGTTACGTAAAGCTGTCACAGCTACCTGTGAGGCCACAACCTTTAAATTCTGAATCAGTCTCTATTAAGACAGCTTCCTGGAACAGTGCTCATACTCAAATCTGCTGCTGGGCTCTTGTCAAACGGCCGGCAGAAGTCAATAAAATGCAGTTCATCATGGGATTTGCCATAACAATGGGACACAAACAGACTTAGCCTTACGTATAGAAATGATGTCAAACAAATTAGCTTTGCCCATGTTAGTCAGATGCTCTTGCAAAGCACAGCCCTGTCCTCTCATGTCTCAACCCTGGCTGTGCTATTTGTCAGATGGAGCTATGGAGAGGCAACCCTGCACACCAGCCTTGAACATGGAAGACAAATGAAGGGTTCTTGCGTTCCCCGCCTCTCCCCTCCAAACAAAAAAACCCAAACAATAATTAAAAAAAAAGATTACATTTAAATACATTTAGATATCAGGTATCCAAAGGACAGCAACCTGTATTTTTGCTTATTAAAGGACAAAATACTGTTAAAAAGAAACATGACTAAGGAACCTTAAAAAGGAAACTTGCTTGCCAGCATTCACCAAAGAAATTCAACGTGAAGTTTTCATGAAAAAAATTAGTGTTGAAGTGACTTTAATATTAGATGTGGAATCAAAACCTCACATTTAGATACCTCTGATCTTTTTACAAGTTGAAAAACTGAGCCCAGAGCTACAGCTCAATTTCATAAATGGCCTTATTTCGACAATAGGGCAAAAAACCCCAAACCATCAGGTAGAAAACTCCCCCAAAATGGCTATGCAAGACATGGCTCAACTCCCCAGTTCAGTTTAGCCTGAACTGCTCCACAGAATGAATTAACTAAAAATAATTTTACCCTAATTTGTCTGTGAAATTTTGTCTCACAAACTATATTTATGTTTATATTTTAAACAAATAAGATTAGAATTTTAATTTGACTCAAACCTAACAATTGGTTTGGACCAGCTATATGACAGCTTCTGTGTTGGGATGTTAACTGTTGCTACTACATGGACTTAATAGCAGGATGTGGACTATAATTAATCATTAAAAATGAGCTACATGGAAAACTCCATGACAGAATGTGTTATGCTTATTTTTGTGTGTTTCTTTTTACAGTTTGACTTCCTTTCCTATGTGAATAATTATCGAAAAATCTGAAGACCCGGCAAGATGGAAAAAAAAAGATTTAGACTTTGGCAGCACCGATTTCTATCCTTCTACTAACAAGACGTCCAGCAAATACAGTGAATGGCAACTTGGCTCTCTTTCCAGGCCCTAGGCCTCTGCTGTTTCCCTTAAATATGAAGGCAAAACATTCACCTGCAAGCAGGAGAAAAACAGTCACCCAGATCCTGGATGGGTAAGCCAAAGGCCCAGGGTCTACACCTACATCTGGCTTCATGCAACTTAAAGCAACTTGCCATTTTCTGTGCCTTTTTTGCCTCTTGTATCCTTTCATCTGGCCTCCCAGGAAAAAAGGCATTCACCTCTTCTCCCTGCAGTTATCTAACCTCTCATTTAGGGGTCTGCCTGTCCACCCTGGCAATGGGCTTACCTACTGCTCCTTACACAGCCTGCTCTTGCTCCCATTGAATTCAGTGAGAGTAGGAGCAGCCCAAAGTCTAGTCATAGTACATGATTTTATGGCTGTCATGATAATTAACGACTACTTACACGGAGCTTTTAATGAGTACCTGCACTTTTTTTTTGTTTGCTTGTTAACTGGGTCATAAAGAAGGGAGTCTCAGATTATTTCCTCGATTTATGGTACAACAGGGAC
This sequence comes from Antrostomus carolinensis, assembly GCF_000700745.2. Classification (NCBI taxonomy): domain Eukaryota; kingdom Metazoa; phylum Chordata; class Aves; order Caprimulgiformes; family Caprimulgidae; genus Antrostomus; species Antrostomus carolinensis. Next base: position 17,573 of record NW_010294718.1, read on the forward strand.
CTCTACAGGCGCTTCCCTCTTCAGAGCAAGGCTAACGACATGACATGTAGGAACAGCCAAGCACCACTGCAGATGTCATCAGAGCTCTGCAACGCTGCGACCACACAGCGCTGAGCTGTGCAGACAGCACGTTCAGTCTCTCAGTCAGCGGGTCAAGTTGGTCCCTTTGGGCCACCAAAGTGACACCTCGAAAGGCAAGCAATATCCAGTGCATTTCTCCTCACTCTTGTTTTTCAAGCTTCTTTTTTTCTAGAGGTTTGATCCAGCTACCTCAGTGCCATGAAGCTCTGTGGTTCCATGCCAGGAGCTACTGAAACGAGCAGGGGTTGGAGTTGACTGAATACAGCCTTCAGATTATTTAACTGCATCATGCAAATTGTCCTATTTCAAACACTTACATTCTGTCATGATACTTCTCTGAATGCCTCCAAAAGTTAAAACACACAAAAAAAATCGCACTCATGTCATATAAATATAGAGTTGAAATTAATATTCAAAAATAAACTCTTGCTGTTTGCCATCCAACTTTCATTTTACCAAGACTGACCTCTTTTTCCCCTCTCTCAATATTTCTAGTGTGTTATCAATCTACTAGAGAACCATTTCTTAAAAGAACTCAAAGGGTTGGAAGAATGATCTAGTAGCTACAGCACTATGAGCATGTTTGAAAAGTTTAGTGCCTCTCCTTCACGTGAATTTAACCCCTCCTTGTCTTAGTTCTCCACAGCACATCATCCCCAAAGCACTGTCTCACTTCATAGGGATGCTCTAAAGACAAAAACACTAAGGACTCCAAGCTTCAGGGGTCATGGGAGCTATTCTGAACTTCATTATTAAATCAATTATTTTGCCAAGTTAGACATCTCTTTCCAGGATGCTTTTCCAACTACAATGTACTTCATTGACCAGAAATTAAATAAAACTGTAACTGCTTTAAAGAATGACAAAGCTATCAAATTTTGCTTGGCTTAGAGCCCTACGATTTTTTGGTTTGGTTTGTTGGGTTTTTTTCCATAAAGTCCAGAGTCACTAGCAAATAGCCAGTCTCACAATTAGTTCATAGGACATAACCCAGTACTTACACTCAGACCACTTGCTAGTTGCCCTCGTGCAGCCCCATGAGCACAAATCAGTTTTTTACTTTAAATATGCACTAAAAGAAGCTGGGTTGCTATAATGAGTGGGAAGGACCAGAAACCCTGCTGTGTTATGATGCAACACATACTGTTAGTTATTGAGAATAACAGAAAACCTTCTGTGAGGGAAAATTTTCTCCTACCTACCTACCTGCCTGCCACCAGATCTCTGAGACTTTCTTCAGGAGCCTCTGCCACTGTCTGCAGTCGCTGTCTGGCTATCAGACCAGATGGGCCAGTGGCCTGGCTGCTCTTGTGCCTTTGCAGCTCAGATTGCTGAGTCGGCAACGTGTGACCACAGGCACCGCTATTCATCAACAGTGCACCCTACCAGGCAGGCAGGATAGGGACACTGCATACTCCAAACATTACCCATCAATACATTTCCTTACAAAATTAAAAGCAATATTTTGAGAAGACAGTCACCTTTTCCAGAGGCTTGCACCTTGCCACTTTAAACTGACCTGGCTGGGATCCAGGTCAGTTCCACCAGTGTGGTTCCACCAGCCAGGATCATGCACACGGCAAGTGCTCTGTCTGTTGGAAAGGCAGGTCTCAAGTCTTTAATGTCTCTCTCTCGGCCC
>NW_010294718.1:19316-39401 GCF_000700745.2 Antrostomus carolinensis
AGGACTGCCTAAGAGCCACACAAACACAGGGTCTCCTCTTGAAATGACAAGTTTCTGGCACGTGCAGCTAATCAGAAGCAAAAGCTTACGACTGTTAATTATGCCATGACAGAAGGAGTCTGAGCCTGATAAATGAGCCAGGAAAGATGATCCTGACCCTCTGACAGGCCAGTTCTGCAGGAAATTCGGCACTGTAAGCAGCAACACACCATCCTAGCCCAGTAGCATCTGTCAGTTATCAAGGCAGGGCTCAGCACGGCTGACTCGACAAAGCAATCTGAGGCAACGCAGACTTCCTCAGCTGGGTCACTGCATCAAACAGCTGAGTGATTCATTCACACAGTGATGCCTCAAACACAGCTTGGGCCTGATGAAATTCTGTAAAACTGCAATGACAACACTCTTCTCTCACACAGGCTACAGCCTGTAAACACTGCAGACACAGAGAAAGCCATCGTCTGTGTTAGTGCCACCCGCCTTGCAAGTCTAAGAAGCCAGCAGCCTGCTCTGCGACCATGCTTCAGCCCGACGGGCACACAGCACCCAGATGGCAAGGAACCCATTTCTGGAAGCCTCAATACCACTGGGAAAAATACAACTAAAATAAAGCAAAGACCTCCTTTTCCTTCCTTTTTTTTCCCCATCTTCTTTTTTCCATGTTATTCTCATTCTGCCCTGACACAAAGTCTTATTTTGCACAGCACAGACTCATCTGGTGTTTCACTCTTGAGCTTTTCTTCTCCTAGTAAACTTGCACTGGCAGCCCTTTCGAAGTTGCCTTGGACCAGAAAACAAGCTAGAAAAACTATTTCACTTTTTAGTCTCCTGCTAAATTGTGGCCTTGAAAGAAACCTTCCTTTCCAGTTATGTTTAACTTAAATATTAAAAAAAGGAAGTCAGTGCGTGTTTTTATAAATACAGAGCATCTCACTGCAATGAGTAATTATTTTTGAAGAAGCACATGCACATCCTGCAAGGCATCTGCTTTGCACCAAAGCCACTGGTGTGTAAAGGGCATCAAAAAAGTCAGTAAGAGGACATGGTTAAAACCAAACAAAATCCATCTGTCCTGGACAGTTTTCTTTGGACAAGTGAAAGTCCAGTTGTTCAGACTCCTGCTCTTAGAACTCCTTTAACAACTGCACATACGCCCTTGTGCAAGTTGTGTTCCTGTGGGTGACTGCTCCAAGACACAGCCTCTGGGATGGAGAAGGGTTGGTCCTCTAGAAGCGAACGCAACACTCATGTGAAGGAAGAGATGACTCGCTGCAGAGAAGGGGATTCAGTCACAAGATAAAAGCTTTGATGCTTTTCATCCTTTGGCCTATCTAGGTCTAAAGCTTCCTTTGAGATCAATGAGAAAGATCTCTCACCTGTGTTTTCCTGATGAGATGCATGTTTCTAATAGGCAGTTCTGTTCAGTCTGTCCAGTGTGAGAGAGGTGAAAGGTGCTTTTTTTGTGCATCTGTGTGCAGATGTGCAGATTGTAATTCCTATCTAACTGCACTCTCACTACGTACGTGTGACACAGAAAATGTTCGGGCAAGTACTGAAAGCTGATCTGAAAAACCACTAAAAGCAGAAGTTGTCTCAGTGGATACTAAGAAAAGGTCAGAAGAATGGAAGGAGCAAACAACACAAAGATCTGAAGATTTAACTTGAGATGAAGAAAACAAAACGGTTGAGAGCTAGCAAATCAGCTCAGTGCCTCTTACAAAACACTCATGTCAATGTGTAGAGGAAAGGACTGGTGTCTGTCTCCATCCAGCTCCTCACCAACAATCCTTTCTGTGGTTGCACACCACGTGCTCCAGTTTGCTGCATGGGGACTCCAACCAAACAGTGTGTGATGTGTTGTTTTATTTATTGTTATCAAATGCAGAGCCAAGATGACTCAGCTACTGACCAGGATCCCCCTGCATGGAAGCCCATTCAACTTCAGACCACCTGACTGCCAAATGTACATTTACCCTTTCAAAACCCAGTGTTTCATACACACTTCAGCATGATGCCCCCTTGTAGATGCCCCCTCCCTGGAAGTGTTTAAGACCAGGGTGGATGAGGCTTTGAGTAACCTGATCTAGTGTAAGGTGTCCCTGCTCATGGCAGGGGGGTTGGAACTAGATGATCTTTAAGGTCCCTTCCAACCCAAACCATTCTATGATTCTATGATCATTGTAGTTTCACACATACACAGGGTTTTTTTTTTTTTTCAAAAAAATGACATGCATCCTGTTGTGAAAATTAACTCACATAACAAAGAAACTGAGCTTTCCAGCAGGGCACCTATAATTTAGGAGTCATTATCATGCCATAAAATCACAAAGTACTTAACTGCCCTCTTCTTGTCAATGACTAAGCATAGCAGATGCATCTACAACATGCAACAGCTGAAATGAAAATCTCTTCAAGCCATCTCCAGTCTCATCAGCACTGTCAAACATTCCAACTGTCAGTGAGAAGTCACAGTTTGTGCCACCATCTTCAGAACCAATTTTCTTCCATTTTCCTTAAACAAAAACTTTTTGCCTTTGCGCTTCTTCAGAGACACGATGAAGCAAAACAAGCATCTGATGTGTAAACTGTTTGTCCAGGATGGAACAAAATCCCTATGGTCATGTCTTCCTTATTTGAGTGGTCACACTGTGCACATAATGGGAGAACAGAACAAAAAGAGTATTTCCTGGACAGAAGCTATACTGAAGTTTCAGAACAAAATTCCAACTTCTCTAGCAACTGAAGTCTCGTGCTGAAATCACAGTGCAGCAAGGTAACCTTCTGCTTGAAGCTCTGTGGATGTGATAACCTGCTATATGATGTTAGGGAAGAGTAGAGTTCTCTGTCATGAGCACAGTCAATAATCCATTTTGAGAAAGATGTCAGATTCCTTCTCTTATGAAAACAGCAAGGAACTTGCCACGTCCAGAGGTGTCATCGTCTAATTTTCCAGAAAAAGTTTACTCTTTATTCTTAAGTTTAAGTAAGTTTTTGAGAACCATCCATTTTCCTCAGTCCAAAGCATTTCATGATTTTGTCCTTTAAGGCAACAGAAGTTTATACTTTGCTTAGCACACCGAATATAACTGCTGTGTTGGGACAGGGTTGTTTACTCACACACAGAGGCAGCAGATATTGAAATCAGAACCCTGAATTTAACTGCTGTGTTGGGACAGGGCACAGAGGCAGCAGATATTGAAATCAGAACCCAAATGATTTCTTGTCAGCACATGATGTTCAGAATAAAACTCCATTGTGAAACAGGTTGTGCTTTTCCTCCAGAGGAGAAAAAAAAGAACGAGGTGAGGGAAGAGACCAGAGCAAAACACTGTTCTAGGGCTTGAAATGACTGAAAACAGCTACAACCAACCAGCCCTCCCCTCAGCAAATACCAGCCACAGGAGAGCACCGAGAGGGCTGCAAGTATCCTTAGCTGTTCGGACCTAGCAACCTTTACTAAAAAGAGGAAGTCTTTCTTCAAAAGTGCCTGGAGCCCATTAGTTCTGCACGAGTTCCTTTGATGTACTCGCTCTGTCATTCCCTTGATTTCATCTCATCAGCGAGGCTGGGGTCCCTGCCGTACGGCTTGTGGTGGCCTTCCCAGCAGAACTTCCTCTCCTTTACAGGCAAATTGGTAAGTGTCCCAATGCCAGATCTTCACAACGCCGTCTCGCCCATGCAGACTTTGTAGGGTGATTTCAATTTCCTGCATCTGAAAGGTCAACAACATAATGTTATTTTCATCTGACAAATCTAAAACCACAGCAGTCTGAACAGAACCTAAATCTAATCGTCTAACTCATTTCGACAGCCCCAATGAAACACACGTTTCAGATAATCACACTGTTTGACCCAGCTGGCAGATCAGAAACCTGAGGTATAGAGAGTCAAGTCCTTTAAGATCACACCACAGATCAATAACATGCAAGAACACACTCCCAGGGCCCTCAGAACTCTGCACACTGTTTCATCCTGCCCACTGTAATTCAGATTAATATAATCAGAAGGTTACATATCTCCCATACCTCTTTCTTACGTAGCAGTAGATGATAGCGAGTATCCCACTCGTCAGTATTCCTACACCGATTCCCACAGCAATGTAGCGCTCGTAAGAATTGTGTGCGTATGAATTTAGTGTTAGATGTTCACACCTTTCTCCATTATAACCTGCAAGGCACCTGCAAAATAAATATATACCGTGCAAAAATTATCCAGCACTTGTTATGCTTTGTATTTCAGAAACACACGTTAGTTTTCATCAGATTTAAACAATTTAAAACAAGTCTAAACAAGGAGAGGCTGAATATGGCGCTCAGTCAGAACCTCTTCACCAAGACTACCAGTTGCCCCAGTCGATCTAGTTTAAAGCTACCTCAAGTTCTGCAGTCACAGCAGCAAATGCAGTCTAAACATACCCTTGTTGAAGAGGGTGTGGACAAAGAGCACTGTGCTTTGCTGATCTTCAGCTGCTACAGTGTCTTCAAAAGTCAAAGCTGCCCAGTACGGACAGCTAGAAAGTTTTAAGGACACCATAGTCCTGATTGGTGTGTAAGGGGGGTTGCAGCTCACATCTTGGAAGATCCTGCCCCCTTAATTGTTCCTACCATGAAAATCTACTTATTCCTCTACTATTTACTCTAGCACTGGATGTGATTTGAGATGCCATCACAGCAGTGACCTACAAAGCTGTGAAGTTCCCCTCTCCCTTCCTTAGTATTATCTATCACAGCACTACTGTCTCGTTAACAGTCCTGAGCCACCACAGTGCTCAAGCCTGTGCCAAGCTTTAAGCCTGCAAATACTTGACTGGCACTTGAAAGCCGCGCTATTCCGAAAATTACTCATGTTATGTTAGTAACGTGTAGTAGACAAAGAAACTATGCTACTGGTGTTAATTTTTAAGAAGGGTACTTATAAGCAATATTCTTTACTTGCATATGGGTTTCCTCAATTCGCTGTGGAAAGCGCAGAGCCCATTGATACAATAGCTGTGGTGTTCTTCAAGACAGGTCTGCATCAGCTTCAAGAGCTTTGGCTGCTCTGTGTAGTCTACTGTGAAAGGGGAAAAAAGACATATTCTGTTTAGAAAAAAAAGTGATTTGAATATATTTTCACAACTCCAGTTGAACACACACTGCCTGCAGAAGACAATACATAGATTTCCTGTGATACGCCTTGCGAGCAGATTCAAACACTGCTAAGCAGAACAAGCTTCTAAGACATTCCAACAAAGCTTTAGAGAAAGAACAATCTGTAAATAAACTACCTGCCCTTGAGAAGCATGGATAAAAATGACTATGGGAGATTGATTCAGCACTATTCAACCTGCAATCCAATTGAAAATACCATCCCAGGAACACCAGGAGTTTAGGACACAATGAGAACATTGAATTACTCTCAGTATGTATCCCAGTCTGAATTCAAACTATTAGTTACTTCTTTTTCTTTTCCCCATCCCAAAACAAACTACTGCATTTCTAACACCCTGCCTGCCAGCTCTGCAGCTGTGAGTGAGTGATGAATGGTGGGATTGCTCTCTCCATCCATTCTCCATGGCCTAATGTTAGCTGAGCATCCAGTTATGCTTGTAAGCACCCAAGACTGCCCAGATGGTCTTCCTGTGCAAAAGCACGGTCCATGACTATTAAGCTTCTGAACTTGTGCAAAATTATATGCATCCAGATCAGTAAGCATGCTTCTGCTTCGAAAGCACAGAAAATGACTTATCTTATTCCCAACCATGGCAGCTCAAATGGGAATAAAGAAGTCAAAAGTGCTCTTGGGGATCTTATATTAATGTTAAATACCAATAGAAGAGGACCTGAGCCCAGGAGCAAGGCACCCTGCTGTACAGAAGGCTGGCATCAATCTCAAACAGGAGCAAGGGTGCAGCAAGTGAAGAGAAAGCTCAAAAGCTTCACCATCAAAGCAAGTAGCTGTTTGAACGAGTCTCTGTACCCAGTTACAGGAATCCCTGGTGGGGTGGGCTGTCCAAGCCATGTCTTTCTATTTCAGGGGACTGTTTTAGTGATGGCTGAAGGTGATTTCCTAACCGAGTGTATGTCAAAGCCAGCTTTCAGTTATGACCACAAGAAAAATAACATCATGCAGGAAGGTGACAAGGTCTGCTCAGAGTGACTAAACAATAGTACAGCAAGCAGAAACCTTCCTTTCTGACCAAGTGCTGGATCAAGGTCTGGAGATATTATACTGATGGAACTCTCATCATAGATGTAAGCCTCTAGCAGTACTGCAAGCGACTCGAGATCCCACAAAACATTTTTCAGGAGTAATACCACCAACCTCCTAAATTCCATTTGAGTCATTCAATGGCAGGAATCCCCCCAGCACGCTCAACTAAGTGATTTTTTTCCTTCATCCTTTATGCAGCTTCATCACAGAGATGACAGGTGATGGTAAACACCTGCTCTACTCTACGCCCGCACATTAGAGCAATTCACAACTTCAGTTGTGAATCATGTGGTTTGGACACCTAAAAGGGATGATGCTATCGCTGTTACTCAGATCAAACAACACCACTTTGAAAATAGTGCTCTCTCAAACTTGACAGAGTAATCAGACTTCCAGCTTACCAAGAGACTCGGAGAGAACAAGTAACAATTCAAGTCTGCTTAAAAAATAACATGTTGGTTTACTGGTTTACTACACTTCCTCAGGAAAAGCTACAGAGGTGGAAAGAAACATGCTTTGCTTTAAAGCATTAACTTCTTTGTGCTGAAAAAAGTGCATCTTTTCCATTCTTGTAAGGAAAAAATCACAAGTTTCTCTTCACGCTGTGGAGATGGCAGACCACAAACTAGAAACACAACACTAGAAACTACACACCACATCCAGAGATTTGGCTGAGCAATCAAGTGACAATAAATACACTCCAAAGGATGTGCTGAGATGGAGGCCCTATCTCTATCGCACACCACGACGCACAAGGGAGTACCCGAAGCGGCTCACAGACCAGACTTGGGTGCAGCATCACCTAGCAGTGAGCTCTATGCTACCTCAGCAAGGTTGTCCCCATGTACTGGGACCAGAGTGACATCTCTGCTATAGAAAGCCCTGCACAGGGCAGACATACCTACAGCCTTTGAACCACACACTCTGCAAGGGCAGGAGTTGGTGCTGGCTACATGCAAGCTCTAGTATTGAGCTCTGCCTCTTTTCTGGCTGGCTCCAGGTCTGCTGCCGAAAAGCTCCAGGGACAGGCTTGTTGACTGAGAGCACAGTCAGCACAGGATCAGGCCTTGCAGGGACAGATTTAAGGAAGAAGAGACAGATTTTTATGACAAGAGATGGATGACTATTTTCTGCACAGGAGGACTGTACAGCGCTCACTGCTGGGGAAAGCACAACAGAAACCAAAGCCTGTGGTAAACACAGCTGCAGGGCTCAGCATGCCGAGGAGATCCAGGATGCAGGTGACCTGCAGAAGCCCATTTGCACTTAGGCCAAATGTACCTGCAGAGCAGCTACCCAAGCTCTGCAGGGAAGAGATTCAGTGAATAGGCACAGCCAGAAACATCCCTTCCCATTTACACCACTGCTGCCAAGAGGTGGCAGCCTTCAATCTACCAACGTCTGGAAGGAACCTTCCTTCTTGCAGGTACACAAAACCTCTTCCCCTGAGTGCTGTGAAAGTTACTACTGTCATTAGAAACCAAGGTCAGCACAGAGCAGAAGCCTGCCTAGAAAGCATTTGAGACAAACATCTTGCTGTGCAAGCGACAAGCAAACAATACTTTCCTCCCTCATTGTCAGGAGCAAGAGCTTTGTCCATTGCGGGTTGCAAGATCATATCTTAAATGTATACACAAAAATTTTAAGTGCAAATTATTTTGACACTGCAAAAGTACAAGTTACCTCTGAAAGAATGATTAGTCTTGAAAACAAAAAGAACCATTTTCTAACCCATCTCAGAGCATTATGCTAATTCATATCTTATTATCAACCTGGATACTAAATAAGCTGTTGAATAAACACATCCATGTGCCCTTTCATGTCATGTGAGGAAAGAAAAGCATGCTGTGTAAGCACTTGACAGTAGCATGCAACTGAGTCATTCAAACAGATACACTTGGCAGGATCTGACATGAAATCAAAACTACAGGTACTTGGAAGCCTGGGCATGCCAAAACTGACAGACAGGCAACAAAAAGAGCCAGCCACTAAGACCACGACAGCTCAGCCTTCAAGTATGGTGTGTCAGGGAGGAACGGGAGAGTCAGAAAGGGGAGGGAGGGAAGGGGTCAGGCCCAGGTTCAGGGCCTCCCTTACAGGCTGCACAGAAGCAGCAGCTCATGGCAATGAAGGGATCTCATTTTGGACCCTGTCATACCAAGCCCTTCCCTACTCCTAGCTGCACATTTTGCTACAAAGGCTCCCCTTCAGCCCAAACAGCTCACAAGTCCTTTATTCCTGCCGTGTCAGCTCCCAGCTGGGCAGCCTCTCCATTACCTTTTCCCCCCATGGTGATGACCCAGCCTAACGTGCCAAGTAAAGCCTATGCCACAGAAAAGAAGGAAATAGGAGATGATCTTGTAAATAGGAGGCAAATGGATTGAGTGGCAATTAATTGTTTTCCACAAACTGCACCTCAGTCCCCAGAGGACTTGCAATCCCACAAAAAAACCTACCAGTTCCTCCAGTGATACTTACCCAGCAATTAATTTTCTTAGGATCCAGTATTACTGAACCTTGGTTATAAACCTTACTATAAAGTGAACTTACACAGGAATAGGAGCAACAAGAAAAAAAATCAGAGAGATACAGCCAGTCCCTTTGGTGACTCTTTAAGCATTTCTTTTCCATCTCCTTTCTGGAAATGCTGTTTTCTAACTTTTCATTGGCTTTATCCACCAAAGTGTACTTTTAACCACCCATGTAAACACGTGCTTGTATGTTTGTGAGTTTGCTTCTGCCTTTGAGGGGAACACACTCTCAACTAAAAGTGCTGCTTATCTAGTTGACTTGCACAGACACAGCTAACAAAGGCACATGGGACAACTACAGACATGACTCTGTCCCTGTAAATAAGCCTCTTATTTGTTCAAACATGATCCATAACTCCTGCTTTATAGAAATAATACAAACAGGATACTTAAGGAGCACAACATATTTCTACTTTGTTATTCTCCTGTTTGCTGTATGTAACCGTGGAAGAACTGTGTCACAGACAAATCCACTAAACCAGACCACAGTGCTGCACTGATAAATCAAACTACTGCAGCCAAAACTTAACAACATCTTGAATTCACATATATATGTGTGTGCATATATATAGATTAAAAAAAAATGTATTTTATATACATATATATATGAAACTCACATATATAGTCCATGTATGGATGAATGTATATATAACACTGTACCACTAGGACAAGTTAGACAAAAAAATGTTTGACTTGTTATGAGAAAAAATAAAAAGCTTATGGATCTACTAAAAAAAGCTTTTAAGCCGTCCTGTGATGACTTACAATTAACAGAAGATGATTTGTATGCATGTTTATGTTCTTTTTAAAGTACAAAGACATTAATAAGTATCACGGTTAAAATTCTTTCCTCCTTTACTGACCTGCCAAAACCTCAGTTCCAGATCACACAGTTCTCCAAATATAATGACATCACTAGCACCTGAAGTAATATCAAGAATGCAGCTTGCAGGATAAACACAGCCCTCTGGTCTCAGATGTTGGCAGGTAAATAGCTTGAGTTCACATTTCAGTCAGAAAAGAAAAAGAAAGAAAAGAGAGAGCCAGTACTCTGAAGAGAGCTGTGGAAGCTGTGACAGCCGAAAGCAGAACTGCAACCAAGAAAGAAACTCCTGAGTAACAGTAATGGAGAGGCATCACTCAAGTTACACTCGCTGCGTTCTCACTTGTGTGCGTAAAAACTCACACTGAAGACAGCTAGAAACCAAGCACTAGTTATAAGTCATAGAAATGGCCATCAGAAATGCAGATCACCTATCCCAACTGGCCTTAAAATAGCTTCTTCAAATTATAACTGACTTCTAATAAATGATCCTTCAGCTGGTCAATGCTGAGCCTACCCCAGCTGAGCGGCAGCTATTACTTCAGAGAGGTTTTTAAGGCTCCATGAAGAAAGCAGCTCATCTCGCAAATAAAACACACACACAAAATTCAACAGTGTTCAAGTGACAGGAGCATTATAGCAGTTATCACATAGTAAATCTTGCTGGGTTTTTTTTGGTTTGGGTTTGTTTTAAATTTTTGTTTTGTTCTTTTTAAGTGACAGATTAATAGAGACAAACAGAACAAAAAAGAAATACCTTCGGCGTTGTTTTTTGTCCAATTATTCCATAAGTCTGTGCTGAGGGATGAAACAGTAAGAGCTGACTCTTCACTCAGTGCCCCCATTGCTGTGTAATGCAAATAGATGCTTACTGGAACAGAAAAACTCAGTATATCTATTCAAGGTTCATTTCATCCAGAAAACATGTACCCACTTCATACAATTCTGATATGATGCAGTAATATAACAGCAATTAATGTCAAATATTCTTGCCTCAAACTTCCTTTTGCCACAGCATAAGTATGATTGTGGGGAAACAAACTCTTGTTTGCAAATTTCCAAAATACATACTCATTCTGTTCTCCTATGCAATTTACAACACAGACAGCTGGAATATACTAACTACAATGTTATACCTATTCACCAGTCTAAGTAGCTTCTTTTCAAGGAGACTAAATCATACCCTACCAATTAAAATTTCATCCAGATTTAAAAACTCTAAAGCAATTCTGCTTCGCAATGTCTTCCCATGCTTCCCACCCCAACTGCTTATTTCAGAAAAAGCCAACTCTTGTTCCAAATCAGCCTCGTATTTTACAACATTGAAAAGCCTCCTCCAAACCTACCTTTCAGCAAAATATAGATTAGCATTCCAAATGCCATGGCAAGCAGCTGCTTCAACACCTTCTCAGCTCTTCTTTCCAGATGGCTCGCTTGCTCTGCTTATCTGCGCTGCCGTGTTTTCTCTTGCACTTATATGCCACGAAGCGTCATCTGCTGTTCTCACCAATCAAAAAAAGGTGCATCTGGCAACAACCTCAACCCCCGGGGCAACCACACATTTATTTAGGAAACTGCTATTATCTAGCAATGGGATCAGGTTTTCTTTTGAAACCCCGGTTTCCTATTACCTGTGGGCATAATTGTGCACACAAAGACATAGTTTTCAAGAGAGACCTGGGATCTGCCAGAGCAGATCAACGAAATACAGCAAACCAGAGATGAGCAAATGAAAAATTATGTATGGTGAAAAACGTCATCTTTCTTTCCTGTAGCAATGCAGGTGTTGTGTTACTTCCAGGAGAACAGTCACCATTCAGGATGCTACTCGGGGGTCCAGGGACCAGCACTTCGTTGCTTGTCTTTCTTCCTTGGTCCTACCTGTACCTCAGTTCCCTGCCATCTAGAAGAGGAACTTGGAGAACAGCTAGTGCCGAGATTAGGAAGTGATCAGACACAAAGATAATGGATGATGTTCCCCATCAGTGACTGCCAGCAAGAGGCCTTTGATCACAGGCTCTGGTGAGCCCGAGGGGCATGCTAATCACTTCTCATCCAGCCTTCCCGTGTGCACAACACTCTGAAGCAAGGTAAGTCACCAGCCCTGTGCAAGGCCTGGGATGGCTGGCTGGAGCTACGCGCAGTTGTGAGGAGCAGAAATCAACAGCTAGCAAAGCACAGGCACGGAGAAAACATGGACTGAAAAAGCAGGTAAGTTGTCACTTCCTACGGTAGGTGAATCCTTCACTACTCCCGTTGCTATACTGCCTTAAAAGCCCATCTCTACCTTTTGCAGGAAGTGGGCATGCACAGTGAGAATAATCACACTTACTATGTCAGCTGTTTGTAGGTCTGTAAGACATACCTGTCATATATACTCAACCCCTCTTAGACGAAGCCCCAAATGCTGTCCAACTTCCTTGGTCACACACAACTTGGAACAACTAGGACTGGTCTCTCTGTGGGTACTTACGCAGCCGAACACACTAGAGCAGATCATCATCAGAAAAGCCTGGTTCAATGATATACACACACATCAACAACCCAACCATCACCAAAGCAGAGCTGCACACTTCATCCCAGCAACAGCTTTCGCTTTCTCAACTGTGAGCTCCAAGCAACAAAAACTTTTCACAGTTTTTGTATTTTATAACCAAAAATTTTCTGATAAATGCTCTAACAACTCTGGTCAGCTCAAGTTCTCCCTCTACGCTGCACTCTCCTCAGTGACCCGTAGGATTAAATCTAACCACTTCACGTTCAGGGAAAAATACAAGCTAGTTATGCACATTTTAATTACGAGTTCTCCCGCACATGGACTGCATTCCAGGAGGCTTTTCCCTTCCTTCGCAGTCCTGAATTGCTGCATGCCTGCACACTGATCGAGTGCAGCTTGCACGCTCCCTGGATTGACAGGAGTGTTTCTCTCTACCTGGATAACCTCAGCTATCAGTCCTGAGCAGGGCTCAGTTCCACAAGCCTTGCTTTCAACACACATCTACACAATGGGAGCTCATTGCAGCTTGAATCTGAGAGGCAGCTTTGCCATTATGCAATGCTGTTGGGTGCGGCAGCCCTGTCAGGAGGCTTCAGTGGATAAAGCCGGGCCTCTGTCTGCCACAGGGTGTTCATGCTTGGACCAGACTTGACCAGGTCTGGCACATGAGCATGCTTTTTGGGTTGGTTAATAGGACTCTCCCTCTGGATGTTCTCCCAGTGGGGAATACTCTCACAGATGTGTCTGGTAGCTCTGAAAATAGCATGCCGTTACGTGAATCCTCGGTCTCACTGGCTTTTGTGCAATGCTGAAAAAAAAAAGGTTAAGATGCAAAGTAAACTGTTTGTAGGACGTGCAAGAGGCAGACTGACTCAAGTGACATAAGCAAAACAACATACATTGTTATTCTGCCAAAAAAATGCAGAGGTAATTACAGTTAAATCAAAGGAAATAATAATGAATCTAGAACAGCAATGTAAACAGATGGAAAAAGTAATGACTGCACATGCAGAAGACGTCCATTCGCTCCACTCTTAACACAATGATAAAAAAGAACCACAACCACTCCCAGAACTGTACTAAGATTTTTCACCAAGACTAACATAACAGTGAACAAGTTTTATTCCATTTTAGTCAATGATGGCTTGATCAGTCTAAGTATTATCTCCACAGGCACCTTGATCCTCCTAACATTTATACTACCACTTAAATTTCAAGAGATAAGCAGCATCCGCACTATTGGCACTATGCATTTAGTAATGATTCTGTCAACCTCTTCAGTAAACACTGCATCAAACAAAACTCTCATAAAGTCCATCACAAGAACAATCAGCATGGAAGTGATGCTCCATCTTGTTTCTTTTATTACAATAAGTGCATTTTTCTGTTTAACAGCAGTAGTATTAGCCACATTTTTTTTTTCTTCCCCTTTAAAGTTATCTATAGTCTACTGGCAAACACCTTGGGCTCTTGATGAAAAGAAATCAAAGTTATCTCAACTGAGATAAAAACACAAAGATAAAAGTCCAAACTGGCTCCCACTGACTTCAGTGGGAATTGGGGCAGGCTCTTCACGTCAATAGTGCACACACACGGTTCAACTGGCACCTCAGCATTAACTGCACTCCAACTTTTTCATTGCATGAGGCTATTCTAGATCCATCTTGCATTCAAAATTTTTGGGAACAGAAAGATACTGATCTTATTATCCCATACAGTCCTTTCTAAGCAGCAAAACACTGAAGCCAAGGATTCACAGGGCTGGGCATTACATCACAGACTGGAAAATACCTCCTTCATGCAGTTTCAGAAAGTAAGAGAATAATTAAATGGCTTCAAATTCCAACACAAACATTTCATCAGGGATAAAATTTTGTTTTGCTCTTCCTTTTCTCCCCTCCCATTATACATAATGTACATATATAGCAATTTTAACTACATTCTACCTAATTAAAGCCCAATCCAGCCCAGTCATCTATTCAGGTTTTTTTGTGGGATGAGGGTATTATGCACCGAAACATTTTGTCAAGCAAATCCGTACATGGAAAGAAAATAATTCTGGCCTCAATTCTAGCTCCTCATTCATCCCTACCTCTTGCACATGTTTAAGGTCAGAATTTCACCAGCATTCAGGTTTACTTGACTATTTTAAAACATGTACTGAACACTTGCATTCATGTCAACATTACTGCCTGGCAGCTGGAACAAATATTTTGCTCTTTCACTCCTTTCAGACTCAAGATTGCTGCTGCTATCTCTAAAGGATTTTAAAAAAAATAATACTTCAAGTCTTCAAACTACATCCAGAGTGCTTCATGACCTCAGAACTCAAATCATATTTTTAGAAGGTGTCTAGCATGTTGAAACTTAGGTTTTATATTGTTTGATAAAAACTAAGGGTCCCAAGTGCTTCTAAGATCTTGGTAATTGCACCCCATCCCCAGATATACAGGTGTATTTGTAATTCACCCTTCATTCTTCATTTTCACACACACAATCGACCACCAACAAGGTATCTGCGTAGGCTCCATTCTCCAATCCATTTTTACTCGCATTAAGTCAGTAGGAGGTAACACAAAGTATTATAACATTTTGTAAACCATTAGGTTTAGCATCTTTACATGAAAAAATAAATACAATGTAGAAATAAATATCTTTGTAGTAAAAAATAAATGTTTTGTGTATCAATAAATAGAACAACTTGGATTCTTCTTCCAAGGTAGGCCGCTTGCTCTAGTAAATGAGCTTTTTAGCAACTATGAGTGTGTTCTTGAGAAGCATTGCAACAGTCATAGGTCCTACCCCTCCTGGCACTGGAGTGATAAAGCCAGCCTTCTTCTTCACTTCTAAGAGAAAAGAGAAAAAGATATCAACTAAGAAAGTTTCCAAAACCATTTTTTTTTCCTTCAATTACCCACATAGGCCTAAGCTGCAATGAGCATAACGGACTGTGACTTGCTAAGTACTGGAAAATATGGGAAAAATTAATGCAGAAGTCTAATTAGAACCATAGTAATGACAAAATACAGTCAGGACCAGGGCTGCCAAGGTCCTTTTCTTCACCTGAACATTATTACCCAGGGGCCTGTTCTGGGCCATGGTTTCACAACCTGCTGGAGCTGATCTACCTGCAGCAGGCTGCCCTTTCCTCATGGTAGCAACGCACACTCACGCAGCCTGTGGCCAGACAGATGGAGAGTTAATCCCACCAATTTTTTTTCTAGTAAGGGGCAGTTTTTGACTGTTTGACCTGGCTGACCAGCTGACCCAGGCACATCTGAGTGACACAAGGGCAGGATAACCCCAGGAGGGCAGCACGGACTTACATCACCCCCATCTGCCAATTGCCAAGGTGCATTGTCAATATTCAGGAGAGCTACGGAAGCCGGGAATCTCATTCTGGAGGTAAAGAGATGACCTCCCAAACCGTGGTTTTCTGCTTCGCAATATGGACAAAACAAAAACAAGAGTTGTCTTCAAGGAAACATGGACCCTAGTGGCAAAATTCCCATTGCAACTTCAGCCATAAACACTCAGCTCCTCCAGATAAGACTCTTCTTTCCCTTTAACCAGCATTTCTAGGTTGCCTACATTGAGCTAGGATCCAGAAACACAGATCTTCCTGAAGTCTCAAACAGATAAGAAACTTACAGCTGAACTAGCTCCAACCATGAACCGAAGTGTTGAGGTAAATACATATAGATTTTTTTTTTTTTAAAGCATTTAAGTTAAAAAACTGTCAAGTTAACCTCTGTGTATGAGAAATTAATATAATACAGCAATAAATCCTGACTCGATATTCTTATCTACTGTGCAAAATGCAATCAACTGGAATTGCAGGTTACTTGCAAAGGAATTATATGCAACTGCATGGGAATTCATCACATGACAAACTGTAACGAGCACTTATTTGCTAATAATGGTTAGTCCAAATGGCACATTACTAACATGATTACTACAGAGGTTTTTTTTCCTCACATGCCACTGTGAGAGGGTTTTTGTTAGTTTGGGGATTTTTTTTTTTGCTTGCTTAGAAATAATTTCCTGAAAACTCACTCCCCACTTTTAAAAGCATTGTTTTTAAGAGGACACACACACATACACAGAAGAAAACTGAGCAAACAGAACTCTGACACAAGCACATACATTTCCACTGAAATCACTACAGGGCGGAATCTCTACCTGGCTATGAGAAGAAATCAATGGATGGAAACCAAAGCACCTTGATTTTGGAAAAAACAAGATAAATGAAATAAAAACCCACTGTCTGAACTCCAACTTAGGAACCTAACGAGAGCATTCGCAGAAGTTACCAGCAAATATCTCTCTGAACTGAAAAACAGAAGATTAAGCCTTGTTGAGGACAGATGGGTAATTACAGCTGGGAGGTTTTTAATTCCTCAGTTGACTGGTACCACCAGATATACTGTTAAAATACTTGAAAAGGTAAACAAATTGCAGTGTGGTTTTTTTTTTTACATGTAAATTGTAACAAATGAATTAAGATCTCCTATGACAGTTATTCTTAATATTCTCAAACACAAATAAATTGTCTTTTTAATAGTTAAACTATTTTAAACTACCTACCATTTGAGATTGGTGTTTACGTTTAATACAGTTACTACAAGTTCCCAGATTAATGTCATAATTATTGAAATGTGCCCACATCTGAAGTAAACACAGTAATTAACATCGAAAATATTTTAGGCATTTTAAATGGAAATAAGTTTGTTTTCATGGCAATGTTACTTACCTCTTTTTGTGGTATTATTCAAACTACTCCCTATCTTACTTACAAAGAGGTACAATCCACAACCGGACCATGACTTAGCTAAAGAAAGCCTTCTAATGAATATCATATACAATATTCATTGCTTCTAGTGTCAGGAACCATATTCAGCTGTACACAGACAGTACACTGCTCTCACAAGTTGTTGGGGAATTTCTCTACCCATATCTATCATTACAGAAATCCCTGTGGGTCAGTGTGGCAGATATACTTCATATTTCGTATCAGTTAGCATAAAACCACCTGGAGAGCTTATTTTCAAAAGCTGATCTGTTGAGGAAGCTGCCATCTGATAAGCTTCCAACTCCAAGAATAAATACAGATATGGTGAATGCAATTTTCTGAGATGAATGGCAGCAACCAAAGGGGGAAAAAAAAACAACCACTTGGCCCTCAAAAGCGTAAATAGATTTTTCCTTTCACAGAATCACAGAATGGTTTGGGTTAGAAGGGACCTTAAAGATCATCCAGTTCCAGAATCGTAGTAGGCCAAAGCACAGTTACAAGACAGCACTTCAGTGTGACCGATCTCACGTCGGCAAGTAAGGCGCTGCACCGTCGGTTCCTTCTGAAGGTCTTGTTTCTGCTTCTCAGCAATAGCAAACCTTTCTCCCTAGCTTTAACTCTGCTTTCTCGAGATGCATGCTCTTCTCCCAGGCATTTCTCTGTGAATCTGGAAAATGTTGGTATGCAAATTCGGTGCCTATATGGGAGGAGCTGCTATTTTGCAGCTTCTGTAAAACCTTAAAATCTTCCTTTGATTCTCCAGAACAAATGAAATGTAGATTGTTTCCTTGAAAAACAGGATCCACTGCTTTGGAAACAGGCCTTCATTCCTAGGTTCCTTTAAAGCTAAGGACATCAGACACCTAATAGGGTTAATCACACAAACCCAGGGCAAGTCTCAACCTGAAGGCAGTTCTGGGTCTTGTGCATCTGCATTAAGTGATGCAGAGTAATTCCTGCCTAAGCACTGTTTCCACACAGCTTTATTAGGCCCCGCAAAGCTTCTCTGGATCACTGCATCCCTGCAGCACTGCCTAAGTGCGAATCACGTGCTCAGCAATCACAACAGATATTCCATGTTCTCCTCTACACATTCTGGGATTCTTCTCACTAAGCACTGTGGGATACCAACCAGCAAACATCTACCCCATTTCTCATAGTTCCTTCTTTCTGATGTTATCCTTGTTTCTCTTACTGCAGCTATTCTAACAGCAACGTAAAGAAAAACCAAGAAATTATGGCCAAGTAGTGTAATTCTAATAGTACACGCATCTTTCCTCCTCCAAGACCTCTAAAAGCCAAGCAACAAAGGTATCTTGTGCAGAAAAATCCAGCATAAAATTATACACAGCAGCTTCTTTGCATTCAGCTAATTAGCAAAGGCAAGCGGATGGGATATCGCTAGAGCCTTGGGATAATAAGCAGTGGCAGCAGAAATGCAAAGTATCGAAAGATGACTTACTTGCACAAGATACTGTTCTGCAGAGGAGTATCTAGACTTGGGCACCCAGCAGTTCACAGCCACCAGACGGCAATCAGTCAGTCTGGCCTTCTGCTGGCCTATTGCTCATGTTCCTACTTATTTCTTGCACTAGTGGAGCAAAACAGCAGGCAACGCTTCCCCTGATTTTCGCAGAGCAACAATGTGGTGACAAAAGTGCATAGATTGGACTTTTATTAAGTGCAGAATGAATACCAGGTCTTCAAAATCAACTGAGAAATTCACTAACAAAACTATAGCAAAAGCAGTTGGAAGATCCAAGTCCTGTTTTCATGACCACTGTTTGGAAAAGCTGCACAGAGAGATAATTTGGAGAGGATTCAATAACCTGAACAGAAGCCTCCAGCCTGAAAGGTAACACAATGAACGCAAAGCGGCAGCAAACAACCGTCAGAAGCGACTGCTGTCACAAAGACTGGGTTTCCTGTAAACTGCAGCTAAGACACAACTGCAGGACCATTATTTCCAGTAAGAAACTGGATTCGAAGATTATAACGGTAAAGCTCTTAAATTACATGAACAAGTTTCAAGAAACCTGTCAACTGGGCCAATTACTTTGTAGTCATTAGTCCTGTAGCTGATGAGGCCAGGATACATCTCCCTGGTTCTCATTCAACTGATTCTTTCTCTTTGGCACACTTGGTCTATCCAGAAGCAATATGTTCATCTGGTCCATTCTCCACCTTACGAGTATTCCAGACACCATTTCCCTGGTTTTCCTGCATTCACTACGTACAATTATCCCTCATACAAAGGAAATTCATAATAAACACCCATCGCTCTTCACCACAACCATCTTGAGCCATTCTTCTGCTATTCAGTACTGACAACCCCTCCCTGCTCCTGGTGGCACCCACTTTCCAAAATCTCTTCTACATTGCCTGGGCCATGCAAAACAGACAAGTCAGGAGACTGAGTCTCATTTACTAACCCCTCCAGTGACACAGTAACTACATCACCTATGAAGGTCTTACATAAAGGATTTCTTTTCTACATAGGCATGCAATAAAGACTCCAAAACGAGCATTATTGTCTGTTTGTCAAATATATGGGAAGAATCAAAGAAATACAGGCAGCATTTAAAGCAAGTCCCACTTGAGTTCTGTACACTGTGGTTTCACGGGCACTTCCAGTTTCAAAGGTTAGCTACTACACTGGTGTGTTACTACCCTGCTCTACCAGTCACTCCTGGAAATGGTGCTCCACCCAAAAAAGCTCTTCCAGTTAAACTCTTTGTGTAAGTTGTTGCTTTATTTCATGTTCCTGGTCTTTGTAGCCCTCCTCCCCCTTAGCATTCTTGCTGTGGCAACAAA
Organism: Antrostomus carolinensis; assembly: GCF_000700745.2. NCBI lineage: Eukaryota > Metazoa > Chordata > Aves > Caprimulgiformes > Caprimulgidae > Antrostomus > Antrostomus carolinensis. The sequence goes on from NW_010294718.1 coordinate 38,966, forward strand.
AGCCCTATAAAACAGGGCCAAGTACACCCACACGTGCACTACCCTGTTCAGAGAAACATCTCCCTTTTTGTGACTGAAACTTGGTGCCCAAAAGTCAGTAAAATGGCACTGGCAATAATCTAAGGATGCCACCGCTTCTCCTCCTTGTCAATTCACCCTCCCTCTCGTGGCTCCCAAAATGCCCCCTCCCCGGACCACGTATTTTGGCAAATTCTTAACATAAATAGAGGTACAATCAATTTGCTGTGCTGGTTATATATGGAGAGATGCACACACAGTTTAAGATACCCTTGCAATATCAAGCTCAGGGCTTTGCAGTTGACCTCCAAATGCACAACATTTTCCTGTCTTGTTCTTTTAGATACCTTGGAACTGCACAGTAAACTATTCTGGACAAAACTAATTAAAAAAAAAAATCTCTTTTTTGATGTGTATG